>NC_052956.1:6294082-6594082 GCF_013358895.1 Oreochromis aureus
AAAAAAGTCCTATATAACTAATATTTAAGTTTATTTTATATTAGAATGATATAAAATCAAAATAACTTCACTTCACTTCACTAAAGCCAACAAAGAAAAGGAGGGAGAAGAAAATCGTGTAAAGTAAAGTTGCCCTTTGTGCAAACAAATGATTTACTTTCAGGTAATGAAGATAAACAGAACACACAAAAAAATGCAAACACGTGCAAATGTACCAACACACGTACATGAACTCTGCACATATTCACACTCGATGACTTTTAACTGAAGATTACCATTTTCTACAAATCTCCAATGAAATGGAGGAAGTGAAAATCAGTTACCCTCAGGGACTAAATGGGATTTTAGACAGAGCAGCACTGAGCTGATGCTCTTTATTAATTAATTTGGAATTATCACCCCAGTATTACCCTGAGGGTTCGTGCTGAGCTAAGGCCACATACCACAGCAGACTTCCTGCAACACTGAGTACAACAGAGCCATAAAAACACAAGGATTTAGCTGGAAGTTCTGTGCGATACCACCGATTTCTCTTTATACTTCATCTGAGGTTTTAATTAAAAGTAAAATAACAATAATAATAATAATAATAATAATTATCTCCCAGTTCATGTCCATGTTGCCTTTAAAAGTCCAGGAAGTGTGATGCTTTAATTTGTGAGGAAAGACATGAGCGTTTTCTGATGTACCTCAGAAGATGCGTTTACCCTAAAAGCAGGCAGAGCTATGAGCTCACCACATGAGTTAATCGTTTACATATGTTGATTCAGAGCTTCAGCATGAACAGTTTGACTAACTCATAAATCAGAGACGAGCAAACAAACACACACACCAAAACATGAACATTACTTTATTGGAGTTCAAATTCATAAAAAGCGTAAAGCAGCATTTGTTTTTTCTTTACAGTACATTAGATTTACAATGGAAAACATGTTTAAGCCAAATGTATGTGTTAGGTCTAATTGTTGAATGTTGCCATTGTGTTTCTTAAATTTGTACAGTCTTAGTTCAAGCAGTATTATCAAAGCTATTCCTTTGATCCTGAGCACCTCTAACCACTTTGTGTTGGGGGAGGTTTTATAGCAGATACATCCTATCTGGAAGATCTACTTCCTTTGATGTAAGCTTCCTGCGTTTACGACCCTTTGGTCAGCAGGAGGACACACACACACACACACACCTGCATGCATATACATACAGTGCCTTGTCTTTGTAACCAAAGGGGTTGCGAGGAGGTGTTTTGTAAACTATTGTTTGAAGTTTGTCAATAAAAGCCAGCGAGAGGAGGCCCTCATGGGGGGTCACTTCCATGCTGGACATAGACGAGGCCTCCCTTGCGCAAGTAATCGATCGATCGCTGACTGTCTTGTTTTCATTCATGATGAATAAGTCTCTAGAATTAGCGGGGTTTGTGGGAACAGACCCAACATTTATTTGGTCCTTCGAGCCGGATCCCAACACATTGCCTCCATCGCGAGGAGAGGGAGAGGACGCCACCGCAACGCCTGGGATGATTGACGGAAAGCCCTGGTGCCTTGATGCTTGTCACCAGGCCGGGAAGTTTGCGCCTGAACTCCCTCGGGATGGATGGCGATTGACGGATACAGAGACTCTTCCCATGAACGGAAACAACACGAACAGTAAGTACAGAAGGCCTTAGAGAGCGGTTACGTGACCCCTGCGTTGATCGCAGGTGCACGGAGCGCGCCAGCCGCGTGAGAGAGACGCAGGCTTCTCCGCCGTGGGGCGTGGAGATAACCTAGGTTCGGTAGCTCCGCCGTGAGGAGTGTTCGGAATCTCCGCCATTTGGGGCGTTTTGGAGAGTGTCCGAAGGTTGGAATCTCCGCCATATGGGGCGCTTGGAGAGTGTCCGACGGTTGAATTCTCCGCCATATGGGGCGTTTGAGAGTTTTCAACAGAGCGCTAGCTGTGCGTGTAGACGCAAGCGATAGGCCTATGTTGTGTGTGCGGGCCAGACGTGGTCTGCGTGAGTGTGGCTGATTGTTGTCTTGTGTGAGAATAAAATGTGTAAGTCTGCCTTAGAAGGGGATGTAAAATTTATGGAGAAATATTCACCGGCAGCATGCAGTATGTAGGTTGTTGGTGTATTTGAAGGGATATTAGTGGAAGTTCAGTGTAAAATGCTTGTAGAAAGAATAACTCTAAGTGCAGCAGGTAAAACAGGGACAGCTAAGAGGAAGGAATTGTAGTTAGCAGTCGCTAAGTTGTGGAACAACACCGTGGAAAAGCATTAGAAAGAGCAAGAATGTTAGCAGAAAAAAAGAGCCAGAGAAGAGCGTAAGAGGCAGAGGTGGAGGAGAGACTAAAGGCTGAGTATGGAGAGGCATTAGGAGCAGCGTTGAGTCCAAAACAGACTAGGCAGGAGAGGAGACAGAAAGGAAAGAAAGTGAACATAAACGTTGCAACCACATATCCATCCCTGATACAACAGAAAAAAAACCATATGGTGTTTAAGTCTGCCTTGAAAGAGGATGAAATACACTGCAAAGTTTTATTGGGCAGCACGTGGTGTGTGGATCGTTGATGAATGAAGTGAAATTGTGCTCTAAGCAGAAGCGAGTGTGAGTGTGTCTGACGTCACGGTGTGTGTGAAAAGGCATCCAGCTGGGGCAGACGTGATTCTGCAGGTCACCTGCCCAGCGGACAAAGAAATAACATAATTTGTGTGGTGAATGATAGCACGAAGAGTGTTTGGTGTTTCTCAGCCTGAAACAGCTATAATGCTACTTTCTGTTTATGAGAGAAGGATAGTTTAAAAGAGAGAGAGAGAGAGAGAGAGAGAGAGAGATGTGTGTGGTTTAAGCAGTGATGAGATTAATGAAATGTGATGAGAGGAACACAAAAACATACAGAAAATACATCAACCATACTAACCCTACATGCATATACACAATAAATGATACTCATGAAGACCAGACAGCATCTTAAGCATGAGATTCTGTTTGTCATCTTGTCCAAGTCACTAGTAAGATGAAAGTGATACATAGACTAGTGGACTGAATATTATAGGAGGAGAGATGACTGCATCATAGAGGAAAACAGAATGCTGATGAGGGGTTTTAAATGAGTGAGCTGATTGTGAGTTTCTGGTGTATGAAGAAGTTTTACCACGGCAAACATTTTTTTGGTTACATGAGAAGAAACTTATTATGTGATGAGACAACAGGGTTATGCTGTATGTTGTGTGTGTGACTGATTGGATGAATGTTTGAGATTAAACTGGCTGTTGATTTGTCTTTTGTTACCAAGTTGAGCCTGCCAAATGGGTTGTTACGATTTATCCCCTGGCATGAAGAACACGTGTCATGACTTAAACAAGGCCTTTCTTTCCTTTGCTTTCCTTTCTTTTTTATTTTGTTACTTTCATGGTGCACTGAAGGTTTCGCTGATGATCTCTGTTTGAGCAGATATCCACGATTAGAATAAAGAGCTATACACGACTCATCGTCGAGAAAACTGTTGCAAAAGTGAGTTTCTCCAAAAATTAAAATGAGCTCAGGAGAAAGCCACTTATTTGGGACAATCAGAAAACAAGTCCCTGTCAAAAAGGATTCAGAGAGGGAATCCAATTTGGAGTTTTTTTTTCCTTTTGAAATGACGTTATTTTGCTGTGGGTGAAAATGAAAATGCGACGATAAAATTCCACAATCAGCAAAAGAAAGAATGGATGACTGTGTGAATGAGTGAGAATTTTAAAATAAATGGGGAACTAACTACCTGACTGACAAAAGCTGACAAGACTGACTGACTTAACACCATTGTGTGAAGTTAACCCCACCTGACAAAGGTGTGGATGTATCTCTGTGTGTGTCTCTGTTGCAGGAACAGAAGGAGACCACAGGAGGAAACTTGGGTCACATGACTATGTGAACTCTGCAAATTTAACCTTTTGGTTTAAAATTTTCTGTGTCTGTGAATTCACCATGGGTGTGTTATTAACTACTTTGTGTTGCTCACAGAGATCACTGTGAGAAAGAGTGTATACACCCGCGCAGCGCTAACATTAACATTTCTTTTTACAGCAGATGGTTAATCATGTGATTTGATCATGTGATTTATAGCAGGACACAACTTAATGTGTGTTTTCTACCACAGGATTACTGAGATTTTGTGTGAAGAAAACTGTGGTTACAGGCTGTGTGTTGATGATGAAATTACACTGTGTTGTGGAGAAAATATGAATGTTACAGGGGAGAAGTGAATACAGTTTGAGACATACTGTGATGAAACTATTGTTACTTTTTCTACAGCGAGTGTTAACTTTATGACTTTTCACAGCTTCTCTGGAATCTGAATGGCCGACACCTGATAACCAGGATGAACTGTGTTTGGCTAATGTTTGTTTTTCTTTAAGAGTGCTTGTAAAGGATTCAGCACAGACAGAGAAGTGACAATTGAACAAATGTGCAGTGGTTACAGAATAGTTGAATATGGGGCTCATTAGCTGGCCACTACTGAGCTCATAGTGATAAAATGAGTGGAGTGACATTGTTAAGGAAAGTCACCGATTAAATTGTGGAATAAATTGGGATGATTCATGATTTGGGACAAATTGTGATAATAATAGTGATTTAATGATTGGGGAAAACCTGCACATGATATTTGTCTTTTATGCTGAATACTTTATTATTCCTTTGATCTATAGTCGGTTGAAAATGTGAAGTTTGATTTAACGGATTTGTCTTCCAGGATACAGGCTCCAGGTGGAGCTGAGAGTTAGACAAGCTAAACATTTAATTGCTGACTAATGTTTTTACACAGGGTTACAGGTTGAGTGAAGCTGCTCCAAGGACAAACCCTGGAGATTGTTTTAGGGAGAATGTGCAACATTCTTGTACATGTCTCATTGGGAGTTGACACATGGCGGAAGCCATGTGGCAAGAGGAGTGTCATTTTAATTTGCAGATGTCGTGAGATGCCGTGACGAGAGAAGTGACTGAGAGGATCGTCCACAAGATGGGAGCTGAGGCCTGGAGAGAGTCTTCAGGAGGATCAGAGATCGCCTTCAGCACAGAGAGCTGTGCTACTGAGCTTCCAGGAGATCGTCATGAGGAGACTCTGCACAGCAAAATCTTAAAATAAAATGAAAGAGTTTCGACGCTGACGCTGAGGAAGACAACTAAGGTGTACGACGTGTTCTGCCTTTAAAATCTTCAGCAACGCTTGAATCATGAGGATTTGAGGGAGCGTGCCAGGCTCCATAAGTGACAGCGCAGAGGAGGTCCAGCGATGGACTTGTGGTTCTGTGAACAGCATAAATGCCAGGTGACTGTGAAATAACTAACAGCACTTTTTTTTTCCACAAGTGAAGCCAGTAACTTACTATCCTAAAAGATTAGCTCTAGTTGCTTGTGCTTTACCTCCATGCGTGAGATCAGTATGTGCAGCAGCCTAAGCTGTACAATGTTTCAGGAAATAGTTTATTTCACCTTTTGACATTGTTAGTTTCACACGAGGTAGATGTCTACTACTGCAGACTAAAATTACATTTCTGTCACCTACAAGACACTTGTCTTTAATGTTACTGTTACTCTCACAACCACATATAACCATAAAGTGATGCACAATTCTGAATCCATCAAACCTTTTGCCAACGAAAGAAGAGGGCACTTCTCATGAGTGTAGACAGCGCGTAGAGAGGAGTATAAGCCGAGGGATGACTTAACAGATGTGCCACTTGGTGAGGGAAAGGTTTGGTTTGTTGGTGGTTGAGTTCTACAACAGTAGAGGGACAAACTAAAACGGGTTTACTGTAGTAGATAGTGAGAAAGTTATTTATGCAGGACAACTAGCATGTTTTATATTTGCTTGAGTAGCAGAGATGCTAGCTTTAACGGAAGTGTCTAATTCTGCAGAGAAATAAGATGTGACGATATACACTGATAGCCAGTATGCATTTGCTACATTACATTTCTTCGTGGTACAGTGGGTGAGCTGAGGTGTGACAGCCTCTACAGGGAAACCTGTAGAACATGCCAAACTCTTGCAAAATCTGCTGGAGGCAGTGTTATTACCCAGTAGAATTGCCGTTTGTAAATGTGTAGCACACATGTGAGGGAAAGATCCAGATGCATTAGAGAATGCTTTTGCAGATAAGATCGCGAAAGAGGCAACTTTAGGAGAACATGGTGTTAACGTTTTAGCAGTGCACCGCCAGCAGACGTTGGCTATTGGCGCGGGATGCACTGGCAGACATGCAGGGCCACTCATCTACTGCAGGGAAACAGTTGTGACTTACAGTAGGAGCGAGCTTGCAGGATGGTGTTTGTTATCTGTGTGATAAAACCAATACTGCCTTAGAATTGGTATAAAACTGTTAGTTATTTTGCGCCATGGGCTTTGCCATGTCGCAACAGGAGGGAGATAATGAGTAGTTTATACTTTAAGATTAAATACCCTTAAAAAAAATTTTGCAGGTCATGTATGATATGCTGCAAATATTTGGAACATGGGATTCTTTTGAGACCATTTATAGTGATAATGGTCCACAATTTGTAAATAAAGTGATTAGATTAATGGCACAACATCTAGGGATAACATTAACAACATAATTGTTTATATCACCCACAAAGTGCAGGGTTGGTAGAGAGACCTAATGGAACAGTAAAGTTAAAACTTAGGAAGACTTTGGAAGAGACACGCAAGACATGGTTAGACTGTGTAGAATTAGTTAAGATGTATATGAATGTACATGAGGATTACTCCAACAGAGAATGGTCTGATTCTTTGAGATTATATATGTTAGAGCATTTAGAGTTCTAGTCTTCTGTAGTGATGATAGGAGAGCAGAAGAGAGAGCATATTAGCAGGTTAGATGCTTAAAGTGTTTAAAAGTAAAAAGTCTTGAGAACAAATGATCTGCCAGATGATTCTGTTCTCCACAGGAGCAGAGTCTGAAGTCTGGAGATTGGATGTGACAAGGCCATGGAGAGGAAGTGCTGGTCCAGTCCACGGTGGAAGGTCCATATCGGGTGCTGCTGACGACCCACCACAGCAGTGAAGATTGCTGAAAGGACACTTGGATACATCAAGCGCACTGCAAGAAGGTGACACACATCCAGGCCAGCTCGGAGTAAGTGGCAGGAAGACCGGGTACAAAGGGGGGAAAGCTCCAGGGCCCCTCGCCTCAATCCGTGAAGAAACCAACTGAGCCACAGGTACTCATCAGATGGCTGGGAATGTGCTGTGCGCCTTCTTGTGCCTGTGGACCCAGAGTGGGATGACAGGAGCGACTGGGACAGAGCAAACCACACCAGTGCCTGCATGGGGTTTTCAACCAACTATTGGTGGCAGTTTGTGAACACAACCGCTCACATAAAGAACGAGACCAATGGTTATGCTTGTGAAGCCACTGTCTACACATTCTTCTGGACTGTGGCCATATAGCATCACTGAGAGCGAGACAGTTTGTTTGGTTGCCGTAGCAACACATCCAGGAGTAAACATACTTGGAACACTGCCAACTTTTCAACTTCTGAACCTGACGGTTGATTCACCAGTAGCTGGGAAGGTGAACTGCTCTGGTAAGACAGACCTGCTAGTCCGACTCAACTATCTGACTTGCTGCAGGACATTGAACAGCTAAATAAACTGGAAACAGGCCAGTTGCCTATGTGTATGAAGGGCAATGGATTAGTCCAAGTTGAGATTTACCATGAAATCTGAGCAACGTCACCTATTCTTGTGTCCTCTGCAAGAAGGATGCAAACAGAGAAGCCCTTTGTCTACATCTACATCATCTACATCTACATCAAGCTGGCTGAGGTTTTGAGCCAAGAAGATCAAAACACCTTGATCCAATTTCCTTTACAAAGGTTTTCCTGTGGTGACAACATGACAGGAGAAGTTGTAAATGCGGATAATTTACCAGTTGACTCTAACCCCACAGGATGCCTACAGTGAGAAGATTTGGGGGTTGATAGGAGTCATAAAGAAGGGTGTTGACCAGGCTACAGCTTTGAAGCTAGCTGAGAGCCACATGGACAAACAATAAAGTCAACTGATGTGTTTGAATGTCTATGTCTGTATACAGTTGTATTGTAGTGACATATGATTTTTGAGAATGTTGATTCTTCTTGTTTGACTGTTACATTCAGTTGTTTACTTGCAGGAATACATAATGAATTGCACGACAGGAGTAGATGCACCACAAGGCTGGATAACTTGGTGAATGTCTGGTCCTTGGTGGCATCTTCTTTTGAAAATATTAATTCCTGTTTTGGACTGTTGATACTGATTTGCTTACGTATAGGATGTAGTTTACTGTGTATGAGATCAATGAGAAGCAGGTTAACTGCTTACATGTATTAACTGTGAACTTTTGCATCGATAGAAGGTGAATGAAGAGGAGTTGTGTATGAATGAAATCTACACTGTCACTGTCCAAACAAAGGGTGCATAAGTTGAAATTTAAGTATATACAATGACAAAATGTTAGGTCTAATTGTTGAATGTTGCCATTGTGTTTCTTAAATTTGTACAGTCTTAGTTCAAGCAGTATTATCAAAGCTATTCCTTTGATCCTGAGCACCTCTAACCACTTTGTGTTGGGGAGGTTTTATAGCAGATACATCCTATCTGGAAGATCTACTTCCTTTGATGTAAGCTTTCCTGCGTTTACGACCCTTTGGTCAGCAGGAGGACACACACACACACACACACCCTGCATGCATATACATACAGTGCCTTGTCTTTGTAACCAAAGGGGTTGCGAGGGAGGTGTTTTGTAAACTATTGTTTGAAGTTTGTCAATAAAAGCCAGCGAGAGGAGGCCCTCATGGGGGTCACTTCCATGCTGGACATAGACGAGGCCTCCTTGCGCAAGTAATCGATCGATCGCTGACTGTCTTGTTTTCATTCATGATGAATAAGTCTCTAGAATTAGCGGGGTTTGTGGGAACAGACCCAACAGTATGATTATGCGAAAGTGTCTAATTTTAATTTTAGCAGTGAAAATAATATCCACTAGTTGGTTTGCTGACTGCTTTTGTAAAGACTAAAAAGTAGAAACAAGTACTGAATGAGTTATATGTAGTAAGATTTAAAATTCTGGAGACCTGTGGGAAACTGACTTCCAGTGTAGTCAGTGGATATCCAGGCCAACATTTTCATTTCTGTCCAGGGGTCAGTGTCTTAAACGTGATTGTTTGATAGCATTGTTATTAAAGGCGGACGACAAACAGAAACCAGAGAGTTAACTGTACCAAAAGTCTCATTACCTACAGACTCTACACATTCCTAACCTGTTTACAGGGGTTTTATGATCCCTGGTCAATTTTCCATCAAACCCAGCTGTACTTTGCATTTATTAAACTCTGTGACTTCCCAGTTTCATAGGGTTTCAGAATGAACTGGTTCCTCTGGAGCTACCAGTTTTGTTTTAAGCACTTTTGTGTTTGTTTGAAACACTTTTGATAATTGAGAAGTTAGCGTTGCTGTGGTAGATTTCTCAGTTCCTGTGGAAATGTGGCAAACGTCATGTCTGCTGAACACTGGCAAGGTTAAAGTGACACTGTGAGGATCTTGCCAAGCTGGTTATCATTTAGGCATTTGCCTGCATTTTAATAATTGTATCTGACACTCAAACTCAGAATCTGACAAAAATGAACTTCAGATCGTCAACAATCTAATTGGGAAAGACACTCCTGCCACATTTTCCATTTCAATACAATCATGTCATTCATGGAAATGTATTTACGACCTTGTTAAAAATTAACCTAAGCTTGTTGATCACTATGTAACAATCAGGTTAAACCCAAAGTTCAGGTCTGCCTCCTGGTTGTGTCTTCCTACAGTGTTAAAGTCAAGGTCGCAAAGCACACACCAAATTAATGCAAACAAATTTGTTTAAGGCTTTGCATACAACATCACTTTGCTTGCTTATGCACACACACACACACAAACACACAGTCCGAGAGGCTCAGCAGGCTGCCCTTGCGAGCAAAACAAACACATTCTCACTTTGGCACACGTACAGTACATATACATATTATCTTTGAAGTATATAGAGTGCTGCAGTGGTGTGTATAATTGTTCTCTGTACCTTTTTCCACACGCCTTTTATCAGCTGCTTAGAGCTGCCGACAAAGACAGATTGCGCGAGGCCGTGTGTGCGCGTGTGGACTTAAAACAGCCTATAAAAATCAATCCCATGCTGCGAGCTGCAAACAGGAATGAAAGAAAACAGTGGCACACACAAAGAGCCAGTTCAGCACACATGAGGTGAACATGAGTCAAGATCTGAGGAAGCGAATTTCCCACATGACCAGCATGTCTTTATGAATCACTCCAGTGGCACAAAACGTGATTTGGTGGAGAAAATGTAGCTTTAAATGAATCAAAGCACATGTTATATTTGCAATTTCTAACAATTTATTGCAATTCCATCTGATTTATTCGAGAAGTAACAGCTATTATTATGTTAAAGACATACGATCATATTAAATATGGAGTAAGTTACAGCCTCGGCCTGCAGCATTAAGATGAAGCTAATATTTTAAAGCATTTTTAAAACAATCTTCTACTCTTACTATAAAACACCAAATCGCTACCTGTTTGCCCACCAACTCCTTCCTATACGATCACGAGTTCAGTGACCAAACTTGGCACATGGGTACATCTTAGGTCCTTGAAGGTTCTTATCTATCGCATATATTATGACATCACCACATTGCATAGCAACAACATATCAATAGGCTAAAATGACCCTTTTTTATTTTTTTTTTTACCATGTAAGTGTCTCTAACACCTTAAAAAGCATTGTATTACATTATTTGATGATAAAATATAATTTATATCTAAAAAAACTTTAATATTATGATATATATGCAATCACGTTGCCAGGCGACCACTTAAAAGTGGACAAAAATCACTGACCGAACAATACTGTAGCATGTACTTGTATGTGCTGTACTTTGACTTGAGCAGCCATTTTTCTCTTGCACTTTATTTTTACCCATGTTTGGTGTCAGATACAGGGCATGTTTTCACACAGCTGCATTCCTCCAGCTATTGGGATTGACTTTTGACATATTGGGAAATGTTTATTCACTTTCTTGCTGAGAGTGAGATCAAAAAGACAACATGCTCATGTCTGTACATGCTGTAAAGAGAAGCTACATTTATCCAAAATTAAAACCTCTGGCTTGCTTGTAAAATATTAAATCATACTTCAATTTTATTTGTTTAATAGGATAAAAAAAACACCTATATGTTGCTTTTGCTTTGAATGTGAAGATATCCCTTTATAAACAACTTAAAAATATATATTTTCCATAATGTACGAAATAAGATTTTAAAGGAGTGCTTGTTTCAAAACTGACTTTGGAAGGGGAAGACAATCAAACTTATTTTTAAGGCTTCAAAACACAAAGTGAACAATGGGCAGCTGAGGAAAAGGGAAGAGGATGACAAGTGTTTGTGTGTCTGTCTCTCTGTGTGTGCGCATGGGTGTGGTATTCCCATTTAGACCAACAGATGCCAGCTGCTCTTTCTGAAGACAGAGCCTACTCTGTTTCCCGTCTTACACAGTAGCTGGTGTCAGCAATGACCCACTGGTTGAACAAATCATCTTCTTATAGTTCTAATGAATCGACAATATATGACCTATCCATGTCTGTTATAGTATTCCTGATTACTAACTCCTTTGCCATGTGTTTTTCTGTAGGATTCAGTTTTAGCTGCATCTCCTTAATCCTCAGCTCTTCTATTTGTAATGTTGTTTATCCTTACAGGCGCCAGATTTGATCTGACCGATATGTGTTATACAGAACACAGCTGTGTGTTTGCACCCTCTGTGTTGTTGTAATTCATTTTGGCCCGATGTCTTGTAACCTTTCATTTATTTCACTTCCTGTTGTAGTGCTCTGTTGTAGAGCTAAACTGTCTGTTTTGTCATGCTAAACTACTTTTTTTTTTTTTTAAAAGCAAACCACCTGACAGAGACACTTTGGGAAGTAGTATTTTATACCAAGTCAAACGAAGCCAAAAGGTGAAGTGCCAAAAATTCCAGTTTCTCAATATGCTACCAGGCTCCAAGAGTGAGTCAGTCCCTACAGACCCCCATAATTCCTGAGATTCTGAGAACTGTACAAGGGATTGAAGCTTTTTAAGTCACTGAATCTGGAACTGGTGCTGTTGATCGAAGGGTCTGTCCTGTCCAAAAAGACTGTGCTCATTGTCTGGGCACTAATTGCTAGGTACATCTATAAATGTGCCTAGCTAATCATGTTAGCTAGCATTAGCTGCTAAATTAACATCCAGTCTCTCATTCATGTATGGTTTATAAAAAGAAAAAAAGAAAAAAGA
Source organism: Oreochromis aureus (assembly GCF_013358895.1). Lineage (NCBI taxonomy): Eukaryota > Metazoa > Chordata > Actinopteri > Cichliformes > Cichlidae > Oreochromis > Oreochromis aureus. The sequence continues at coordinate 6,306,410 of NC_052956.1, forward strand.
AAAAAGACTGATGCATTAGCCACTATGCTAATAAGGCCATTGCTTCAAGAGTAGTTCAAAAATAATAATGACATCACTTTGGTTACAAACCTCTTTTATATACAATCAATAGTTTATATATGGCAATGGAAAATGTGATATAATAGCGTAAAGTTTCCTTGCTCAGAGGACCTGAATGTAACAAATAAAGACATCAAATGCAAGACTTGACACATTATGTCTCTCTGGCATTTCCTGATGAGGGGAAACAATGACTACAAAAGTAAGCCTCCGCACGTCAACCTAGACAGGATACACATACTCTGCTTGGGAGGTGAGACAAAGGCAGCCTGTAATGTGATGCTGTTTTTCTTTTTTCTTCTAGCTACCTGGCCAAGCCATCTGGAACACGCACACAGATACACACCTACACACAGGTGTGCGTGTTTGAATCCCAGCTGGGGCTGTTTACTTTTACCAGCCCACAGTTGGTGACGGCAGGTGTTTGCTGATGTAAATGAGCAGACTTCACATCCAGCTCGGCCTGTATGAATCAGCAATCCGTTATAAATAAAAGAGTAGCTATACAGTTTTTTCCATAACACCTTAGTTCTCATTCATCGCTACCCCAGCGACAGCACCTCTTGAATTACTGAGTGTCTTCCTCATTGTACAACAGGAGAAGAAGGTTGTCAAACCATTAAATAAAACAATAAGCCAGAAACTTAAGCTATGAAATCCAGACAAGGTGTGACTAAATTCTGCTGCATGAAGAGAACATCAAAACACCAAATCAGATTTTGTGTTTCAGGTGGAGACTGATCACATCGAGTTCTAGATTTGAAAAATCTGTGTAGGAAACAGTGACTCTGCCCTGGAGGTTTGTGGCAGCCAAGCATGTAATTTATCAGTCATACATTTTACTAACCACATGACATCACAGACAATTATCATTCTGGCCTTATATTCCCACTGTTGCATGGCTCCATGGTGTTTTTTTGCCTAACAAGAGAGAGGTCATTGGTTTGATCCTGAGAGGACACATATGTTTCTTTTGGGGTTGCCTCAGGAAGGGCATCCGGCATATAAAAAAAAAAAAAAATCTGCCAAGTCAAACATGCTCCCATGTGAATAAGAAAGCAGTTAAATGTAGTTTCTGTATACTCTGTTACAGTTAAATTATGTCTTCAGACACTTTATCAACAAATAATCATGGAGGTTTTAAACTAAAAACCAAAAGCTTTAAAGTGCAGCAACTCAGGCCAAGTATAGAATAACTCAGCTTCTGTATTTTAAGTGTCAGGGATTTTCTGTTTCTGTTTTAAATCACAGAAAGCTGACTGTCTCATATAGATTATTTGTTTTAAGACATCCTTACAGCTGTTATTAATAGAATAATAATAGAAATAATAACAATCTGTGTAATATAACGTGAATTTTTCTGTTTAAGCTGATGGAAACTAGTGAACAGGATTTACCACAGCCCAGAAGTGTGTCACCAAGCACACTGACTAGGGGAAATGGGATATATAAACTACGAGCTAATTTAATACTTCTGCATTTCAGTCTGGTCACTGCTTATAAAACTAGCTCTTCGTAGGGGAAGACTTTTCGTAAAGCTACAGTGCTAAGGAAGAGCTGTGGATAAGGTGTGAAATCTTGGCCAGTGGAAGAAAACCAAGGTGAAACTTGTTATCTGCTGATTAGGAAAAAGCATAACCAAAGGCCAAGGGCGGAGTTAGGCCAGTGGGAACAATAAAAAATGTGAACTGCCTGCAGCGCAGTACACCAAGCCGCTGCTGGGTTCAAGTTAACGCAGTTAACACTCTGTCCACAACTGGAGTTCAAAAAAGAAAATGAGTAAAAATAGCATTATCACCGTGACCTTTCTCTCTCTCACACACACACTTCTTTTAATGGTGTATAAGGAAGGCATTACAGCTGCACACACTCCCACCTGTATACGGTGTGCTCGGGGTCCGGGACCGGCGGACAGCTGGACTCACACGGTCCAGTTTGCTGCAACAGTTCCGCGTTGCTGTGGTAACCCGTTAAAACCACTCCCTGTGACTCCATCGGCTGCCGGCTCATGTTTCTCCCGCTTTTCTTCTTTCTTCTATTTTACACACGGCTATGACATCCGATCGCTAATCGATAGGTAATCACTTTATCCGTGTATTCCTTCCATCTGTGTGCGGATATGTTACCGACTCATTCTCACGTTTTACTCTCCTCCTCCTGCTTCTCCTCCTCCTCGTCCTCTCGGCTCCGTGTTATCGTCTTTCTCTAAAACTTGTGTGTTTTCTGAGAGGCAGCGCAGGACAGGGGCTGGATTACACTTACAGACCAGCTCCGGAATTGGCCCAAACCCCGCAGGGCAAAGTTTCAGATGTGACAGCGCACCCAGCTGCTCCAACAGGGTACTGACAGCTTCCTGTACAAGTAAGCTCACGGGTGTTTTTCGAGGCGCCTCCATACATCTTCCCAGTAAACACATTTTTCTCCTTAGATTTGAATTATCATCTATCACACACACATATACATATGTATGTGTAATAACAGCTTGTGGGACCATTTTTAAAAAGTTGTAAAGCAGGACAATTAAAACCATGTTTCCTACATTTTGCTCTCTAGAGTAAATTTTATAAAGATGGCAACTTTACATGCATTTCATGTAATGTCAACATAGTTCAATCTAATCTGGCTCCACATTGTGTCTTTTGTCCCGTCTTCCTTCCCTCACCCTCAACCCCTGGCTCCAGATAGCTGACCCTACCTGAGCCTGGTTCTGCTGATGGTTTCTTCCTGTAAAAGGGGAGTTTTTCCTTCCCACCGTTTCCAAGCCCTTGCACATAAGGGGGTCATCTGATTGCTGGTGTTTTTTTTTAGATTATTGTAGCTGTATTACTTCACTTTACAATATAAAGCCCCTTGAGGTGACTGCTGTTGTGGTTTGGCTGTATATGAATAAAACTGAATTGAACTGAATGATGTTAAAATCAACCGTTTGACTACTTTTTACATTTATACTGCTTATATTTTATAACATTTAATGTGAATTAACTAGATTTAACATTTAGTTTTACATTAAAACAATAACATTTAACAATCAGAGTGAGATGTAAAAGGGTTGTTGTGAACATGGTTATAAGTGACCTTAAAAACATTTAAAAAATTAAATAAATTTCAGCCATCTACAACCCGTACAGCTAGTGGGACTTAAATGTATGTTATTTGCTCTACTATTTACAACTTTGATTAGGTGGAAGTCAATGCTGTGTTTTTCCACTCTGGATGGATAATGAGCAAAATAAAACTTCCTGCTAGTTTCAGCCATACAGCTTAAGGGTTCTTTATTGTCATCTTACAGTTTTGCAGCTGTTGTTTTGAAATTCAGCCTAGGGCTCAAGTTCATGTTCGTGGGCAGCTGCTTTGGCTTTGAAATGAAGTAGCATTTCTAATATGCAGCTTTGCAAATGCTTGACGGTGTTCACACACTGACCCGAGCCTGTATTATATTTATATCCTGCAAGTTTATACTGGCACCCCCAGGAAGATTGCTTGGATCATTTTTGGATAACATAACATTTCTAGTAACTACAAATTCTAAACGATAGCTTTTAATATGTCAATAAATGAAAAAGCTACTGTTCAATATGCACAACTACAATATAAAAGGTAAACTGATGACTTTTTTTCTGTGTATGCTGTCATATATGCAGTGTATACTACATGGTTATAATTGTATCATATTTCAAAGGCCCAGAGCCAGTCAGAGCTGATCACAGCACATGCACAGCAGGTAAACTACACATCTGTGATCCTAAATTTTGAGCACTCACAGGCAACACACATCACATAGCATGTGACTTATGTTTAAAAATAAAAAGGGTTACACACCTCTATGCACATACCGGTGTAGAAACACAAAAACATTACTAATTCCTTACCTGAGCTGGAGGTAGTATATGAATCTGGAGACCATTGTTTTGTTGCCTGATTGAATTCAGTAAAGCTTTGTTTCACAAAGTACAACCTACTCACCATGTGGTGGGAGTTGACAGTAAAACTGACCCACCCACAAAGTGAAAAGTGGATTAGCCAGAGAAGTAAATTAGATTTTTGTGCACCTCCCCACCTCTGATGTCATGCCACCACTCAACTCAGTCTCTCCGTGACTTCAGTTTTATTTATCATTCACTTACTTGTTTTTTCCCTGTATCCCTCACGCTACCTCCACTTTGAGATCACTTTCATTTGGGCCTAGAGTACTGAATGTAGAGGACGGCCAAAGGCGGTACAAAGGGCATCTATAACAGTAAATGTTTCAAATAAGTTTTGAAAAATGACATAAAATTGGTAATTTTGTAATTTTTTACACTCCTAATAGCTCAAATAGTCCAATATCATCACATCTTAAGTTTGCATAAGTTTGGCTGCTTGTGGCAGTTTGGTGTGTTACAAACACTGCTCAGTTATGCCCCTGGTATCTGCTACACTCCTGCAGTAGTATCAGAAAGGGCACCCCCTGCTGTCACTGGAGATCCTTTCTCAGGTAATTAGGTCAAGTGAAGCTCACAATTAAGTACAAACCCTTAATGTAGCTCATCTCCCCATCCCTGAAAGCCCCCTACCCCATCTGCTTCAGTAAGACGAAATGAATCCTGTCTGGACTGCCAGGATGGGGGAAAAAAAAACAACAACAAACAAACCAAACAGCAGTTTTAATATTAGAATTACATCCATAATATTTGCCTACAACAGATTAGCTTCTTGAGCTAATAAACTGAAGATGAAATTAAAGATGAGAAAACCTTAGTTTCCAATTAGTCAACAAAGACAAGCTCTTCTGGAAGTGAACATTGTATTTTTTTTTATTATAATCATCTCAAGATCCCAAGCAAATGCTTAACACTCCAGCAAACATGTAAGGAATATGTACAGCAGGAGTCCAAAGGAGAGAAAGGGTACTAATGAGAAACATTATTTAACAAAATATCAAAACAACAATTAATTTGAGATAATTTTGAAAGAATTGAAACAATAATTACAACCCAACTCCCTTCATAAGTAGAAAACAAATTATGAAAAGGAAACATGGTGAATCTTGAAACCTGCAACACAAACAGTGCAATAACTGAGGTCAGAGACGAAGTCAAAGACGATTTGTCTGTGCAAATGGCAAAGACTCATGAGAGCTGTAGTTAATGAGAGATCATACAGTTAATGTTTGGTTAAATGATGAGATCCAGATCAGTAGAAGGAAACTAACCAACAAGACTTTAATTTGAAACACAGTCTACTATTTTTTTTTCATAGCTTCATTAAAAGTTATTATATAGAGTGTATTTATTATAATTTATTTGTGACAACGGATGTAGCAGGTTTAAGGGAAAAGGACAGTTACTAGCACATCGCACGGAAGTCATTTTAAAATGTTAACCCTCCCAGAGAGATGAGGTTAAAATATATGAAAACCAGGCAGAATGAATGAACAGGATTTCTCACCTCCTCCTCTTGCTGGTCCTCACATTTTTACTGAGCCCTTCAGCTCTCTAAACATCTTTGAGTACAGGTCTTTCTCTTTGTCCAGGCTGTCTTTATAGCACCTGGAACAAGAAAATGACATGTGAATATCTTCCGAGTGGTTTCACAAATGTTACAAAAGACAGTTACGATCCACTATGAGGAGCACCTTGCTTGTACTGGGCTGTACCTCTTTTTGCCTTGTGTGAGCTTTGTGACATGGTATGATATCCTGCGGGAAGTTGTGGATTCAGATATGCTCTTCTGCACACATTGGCTGAGTAACAACTGGTTATTTGAGTTACTGTTGCCTTTTTAGCAGCTTGTAGCAGTCTGGCCAATGAGGCAGAAAACCACTGCTTACTGTTCATTTTCCCTTTTTTGGATCATTTCCTTATAAACCCCAGAGATGGCTGTGTGGGAAAATTCCAGTAACTCAGCAGTTCTCAAAATACTCAGATCAGCCTGTCTGGCACCAACAATCATGGCACGTTCACAGTCACCTAAATCACCTTTCTTCCCCATTCTGATGCACAGTTTAAAGTTTAGCAGGTAGTCTTGACCATGTATACATGGCTAAATCCAGTTTCTGCCATGTGATTGACTGATTAGACGTTTGATAGACCTTAACGAGCTGTTGAAGCAGTTAAACAGTGCACCTAAAAAAGTGGTGGGTGAGTGGAGGCATTAATATAAAATTAATGTAATAGTCACAGTTGTGTGGACAGACAGAGGTCAGGTAGCTGTTACAGTTTCAGCGCACTGCTGTGCATACTGCTGTGCACAGCTGAAGCAGTATTTATTCTAAAGTCATTAAAATCATCTTACATTGTCACTTTCCTCAGGAGATTGTTGATGTCGCTGTCAAAGGGCTTCTGTGCTTGAGCAGATGTGAGGCAACACTGAGCACTCGCATACTCATGCAGCTCCAGGTAAGCCTAAAAGAAATGTGATTAGTGTATCAAAATGCATCTTTAACTGAGTTATTATGTTGTGGGAAACTTGAAAAACAAAAGCGCGAATAAACATGATTTTGCTTCATGTTTTTCCTGTGTCATCAGGAAATGTAACCCTTTTTTATTTTAAACCCCCAGAGACAGTGAGGATTTTTTATCTGACAGTCTGGAAGACAAACAAACAAAAGCCCCGTCCTACCTGTCCGCAGCGGAAGAGAGCCTTTGTGTTGGCAGAGTCTATCTCCAAGGCTTTGTTTCCATATTTCAGGGCTTTGTGCGGTCTTTCCAGACGGAGCTCAGCGAGAGAAATATTCAGGTAGAGAGGAAGCAGAGCCGTCTTGATCCTCTCCTTCTCTGAATCACTCTGTGTTTCCCTGTTTCCCAGCAGCGTCATAGCCTGCAGGCAAAGCAGAGAAATATAATAAAAAACACTTTCACCAAGAACCACTTGGCATGATATTAGCCATCGCAGTAAACAATTAACATACTTCAAAATTTACCTGTTTATAGCGATCTTTGGCATTGTAATATCGGTTCTGGTTGAAGAAACGGTTGCCAAAGCTCCGCAGTGTGTTGACAACTTCAAGAAGTGTGGACAGAGGAACGGTATTCTGCTCCTCCTGAGGAGGAGAACAGAAATCAAAGACTGTTTCTGATCTGTGCTATAAAAGCAAAAAAGTAGAGGGTTTTAAGTATGTGTGGTAAAGATGCAGATCTGTCTGAGGTTGGTAGTACTAAACAGAGCACCTGCAGCCTCCCTACCAGACTCATTGCAATAAAGTCATCCACTTGTCCTGAGTCAAGGTAGTCGAGGATCTGAACCTCATACAGAACCACAGCTGCCGCGGGGATAAATGGAGGGCATCCCATTTCCCCGTAAGCATACTGAGGCTGGAGGAGGAACCGAGAGAACTCTCCTTTCTTCATGGTCAACAGACCCACCTCCAGCCCGGCCAGTGTCACATCTGTTTGAAGAATGACTTTTAAAACTGGTATATTTCAGGCAGGAAAACAAAAAACTCACGGTTCAGCCACAGTAGAGCGTTTCTCACCTCTCCCCAACTTCATCATCCGGGGGTATTTGAGGTTAGTGGTTGTTTCAAAAGGCTGATCAGAATATTCCAGGAAGCCTGAGTAATGGACTTTGTAGAAGTAACACCAGACCATCAGTGATGTAGCAGCTCAACCAGCTCACGCTCACACAATTCACAGGTTATTGCCCTTATTATTGCAAATGTGACCTTCAGGTGACGACTGGGTGCAAGGTTCATGACAATCTGAACACTGTGGCTAGACAAACTAAAAATCCTGACCTCACTTATATGATAATTTACAACTGTAAGAGGCTTTAACAAGAAATGTGTACTCATACATACTCAGTACTGAAGCGTTTTCGGGGACAGGCGGGCCCTCTCCTGGCTGCACCACCTCCTTCAGGATTCCTCCATCTCCTATGATGTCATTCATCCGTGGACGTAGCTGTTCAAAAGGACTCTACGATGAAAAGAAATTAAAAAGACACAATTTATACTCAAACACCGACCGCTGCATTCTTATGTGTGACACAAAGTTGGTATAGATTTGCTACTGAAAAGTATGTGTACTTCAAGGACCAAAAATGTTCATAGTCTGAGTGTAAAAATGTTTTTGAGTCAAGTGTGATTTCATATGGAATGATTCATGACCTTCACATAACAGAATTGTGCAAATGTCATTAGCACCCTTCATTTCGTTATATTTTGTTTACCAGGAGCAAGAATTTCTCGTCATTTTTGAAGTGGTTCCCCAGACTTTATGGAGGTCTTTCAAAGGTTTTCTTTGCTGCTCTGCTATTTTACACATTTTAGTCCAGTCCTTGTCCCTAACTATTTTCAAAGGAATGCTTTCTTATTTGTTTGTTTGTTTGTTTAGCCACTTAAAACTGACCAATGAATCTTTCAAGCATAAAAAAGCCTCTAACTCAAGGCATGAAAGTGTTGCATATACACATAACAACTTAACAAAGAACTGATTTTAAATTTTATCTTTATCCTTTGTTATGAGCAGGTAATCACAAGAACACAGCACGGCATAGTTGTTTTCTTTAGTTGGAAAAAAAAGAAGAAGAAGACAAAAACATCCCTGTGTCCTCAAAAAAGAAAAGTTAACAAATGGAGGAAAATAGTGGTAGACCAGGCAAGGGTCACAAAGGGCTGTACACACACACACACACACACACACACACACACACTCAAAAAGAGTAAAATAAATACCAATATTAAATGGCATAATAGGCAGCAAATAATGACACAATAAAATAGGCTGGCAGTTTAAAAAAATTAATAAATATAATTCTTAAAAAAAAAATAAAATCTTACTGCTTTTTAACACACAGCGACAGTGAAAAAACAAAGCGTAGTTGTGGTGGGAGACAAGGCTCTGTCCCATCTAGCTTTTAGTCATTTATGATGAACAATATTGTGGCTGTGAACGAAGACAGCAAGCAGCAGTGTATTTTTTAATAAGCCGTTACACAACTGGAATGAAAATCAGTGACATGGTCTTATGGTCTTAGAGATTAATCCCAGTTTGACATTTTCGGTTCAAATTGTTGTAGGTATGTACAAAGAAATGTCAGGAAGGAAGGAGGCGGAACAGTGAGGCTGTAGGACGTTTTATAGATGACAATCGGATTGTGATACATCATACAATACTAGGTGGAAAACACCTTCATTTTTCAGCATGGCAATGATCCCAAACACCCAAAAACACCCACAGTCATGGACTGGCCTCCCCAGAGCCCACGCCTCAACTTTATTGAATCAGTGTGGGCTCATCTTGACAGAGAACAGAATAAAAAGCAGCAAAGCTTTGAACGTCCTCCAAGAAGCCTGGAGAACTATTTCTGAAGACTACTTAAAGAAATGAATAGAAAGCTTGGTTGTGTTGTTAAAAAACCTGGCCATACCAAATACTCACTCGTTACAATCGCGCAAACTCTGTTTTTGCCGTGGATACGGCACATGTTTCAATAAATTGCTGCACCTTTTTCTAGCAAAATATGAAGAAAATTTAATAAAAACTTTTGCACAGCCTTGTGTGTGAGGTATTTAGAGTAAATATTGTTGACACTAATCAGAATTCTCTTGCATGTAAAATCATTGTGTTGCACTGGCAGTGAAGTACATAACGAGCCGACACTTAAGGCTAACGGTGAACTGTACCTAATTTTACCAAGCTAGTTGTGTCATTTCATACCTGGCCACTATTTAAAAAATAATAGCCTACATAAAGCATATATGTTTTTTCTAGACTAGCTGTAATATTGTATTATAGTGGTTATATTTTTTAGCAAAAATTCAAACTTTGCTAGCATTTGGCCAGTTAGCTGAGCTAGCAACTTTCAGGCTCTCTGACACATTTACTTACCGGAGACCTCGTTTCGAGCGGCTCCTCGTCGTTTATTAGCCTCCGCAAACTCGTTATTAACCCGTTCCTTGACATTTACTCGGTGGTATGAGTTAAAACTGTTGTAAACAGCGCTGTTACACAGATAACTCTGTAAAACCAGTTCCCTAGTTTGTTCTGGCGCTCAGGCTTGGGTTAATTACACCACGTGACCTTGAGGAGCGGCCCAAACTGTGCGCAGAAGATGGGTCCAGGAAGCGTGTCTGTACAATTTGTCTGCACATTTAGGTGAACCAATGCCAACTATACACGGGGCTGGTATTACCAATACCAATACTGAAACTTTTAGCCTATAAATTCAGCTTATTTCGGAAGAGCACTGTATCATCATCAGTTTGCAAATTCTGCCCTTAATGACCCTTTTGAACTATTAACTATTTTGAAACTGGGGTCTGTGTTGTTTTAACAGACACAAATCGTCATCCTACTTTAACTGCCCGTTGATATAAAAAAGACACAGACTACAAATAGAGACACACAGATAAAAAAAAAAAAAAAAAAAATAATAAAAATGTCCTTGCTCATAAAACCTTTAATTCAAATTCCAAATAGATTTTAAAAATTGTAAATATAACAAACATTATTTTTGTGTAGATGTGCACTGAGTTTATTTAGACAAAACTGTGTAGCCATAGCTGAGCAACAAATTATATGAGAATATATGTGACAAATTCTTAAGCTTACACTAACATAAGAAATAATGATAATAAAAAAAAAAACAGACAAAGACTATCTATGCACACATATCAGTCAGTAGATTACAGGTAGTATATAATTCACACTTTTTCCAACTGTGACATCTGCTTAAGCTTGTTTTTAAAGTTTTAAGTGTGTAAAGAAATGATACAAAACTGAAATATAATAAACTGTACGAAAAGGTTAAAAAAAGATGTTAAATAGACAAAAGTAGGCCATTTGTACAAAGTGGGATCAGACTATTACTTGAACTGAGCTAAGATGGTAAGGAAACAAAGTCAGTCTTGTGGTTCTCTTTAGAATATGTACAGTATATATAACTTTATTGACATACTTTAGTTGCTAAGACCAGTAATAACACTTTCAGCAGTGAAATGCTTCATTTTCATCAGAAATTCTGCAGTTCAGCCGGATAGACAAAGTTGCTTCTGAAAAATTTGTAGGCCATGAGCTGTCCTCCAAATATCATCATCACCAGGCCTATACCTGAGGAGAGAAGAGTTAAATCACTGCAAGAGCAGCTGAATCTGCAGGCATGATGGAAGTGAGCTATGGTATGTCTGGATAGAAGAAATGTAATATCTTGAAATAGCTTCGGAGCTCAAAAAACAAAGTGGATATTTTTTGTCTTCTGCAAATGAGATTGGAGACAGACGGAGGCACGGACAGAACAATGAAGGAGTACAAATCTTACCCAGAGCCATCCACCAGTGCTCAGCTGAAGGGAAGTCTGACATCACTGCAAAACACACCAGAATACAATTTAAATTTTGTGACAACACTTACTATCAAACTAATGAATACTGACTGTGACCTTGGGGATAAAGAGAAATATGAAAGCTTTATGCTTGGATAAACTGAATCCAGTTTAGCGGTGGACATTTAAATGAAATAGCGTCCGTGGGTTTATACGCTGAGCTGCAGCCTCTATATCCAGTTACATAACCAGGCCTCCAATCCTATCAGCTGTTCCGCTCAATTGATCCACTCTGTGTTTCTGTGTGTGTGTGTGTGTGTGTGTGTGTGTGTACCTGCTACAGTCATTGCAATGTGGAGAAGTGTGACAGTTATGGCATAATCCCAAACCCACTCCTCCACAATCCAGGCAAACACCAGTCCTCCCAAAATATAGGTCACTTCTGTGGAAATTACTCCGACTGCAGGAAGAAAGCAAGAAAGTGACACATCACCTTACAGAGCTGCTTTTGCTTTAACAATAAACTGCTATGTCCAGTCACATGCTACTGTGATAATGCTGAGCCACTATAAAATCACATTTTCAGACTGTTATCAGCACTCCTGATACTGAGCAGGAGCCGTTCAATCTTTTGTTCAGGTCAGGAGATTCCAGAAACAACAACCAATGAAAATCAGAGGCCTGACAGGATGAAGCTGGAGCCAGGGCTGCAGCGCAGTGACACCAGGGATGTCCAGAGAGACATGAGGATGATTGCTGGCTGCAGGCCCAGCAGTCAAATGCTAGATGGGGATATCAACAGGGCAAACAGGCTTAAATGTTTATTTGGAAGATTTGGCACACCGCCTTGCATTAACTAGCAATGCTGCCACCACCTCCGGAGACATGTCTGGAGAAGGTCCCTGTTCCGATACCACGAGGGCCCATCCCAATGTCAGCAACTCAGCGATCGCAGTCTGGTAGCCTCTTAGTTCACACATCAGGAAGGCTACCTGCTTGCATACGCACACACACGTACATACCAGGGTACACTATCAGATTCATGTTCTCTGATTTCTCCAACACCTTTAAAAAAGATGAGTCCTATGTAGGTTACTGCAGTGGTGTCCTGGATCATAGATTACTTTACCAGATATTATGAGTAATTCACATTTTTGAGCAGTACTGGAACAACACAGTACACCACAACCTGTTTACTTTCCTCTTTGAGCTGCAAGCTTGAGACTGAAAGTTCACAGCAGTCTTTTCTTGGATTAATGAGAAATAAATCATCTTATTTGAAGCTGACCTTTCTCTCCTAAGTAAGCCCATTTAGGAAAAATAACCTTGGTTATTTGGAGAATAATACAAGAAACACGAGGAGTTCTTTCACCAGGGTCAATGGGATTTCCTAAAGTTTCATCCTTAACAACCTAAATATGCAAAAAGGACATGAGAGAAAAAAGGGTTGCATTTTTCTGATTTCAGAATTTTTCTGCTTTACTATCTTGAGCTTCAATCCACCATCTGCCCGGAGTCTTTCTGTGTGGCATTCACATGTTCTCCCCATATCTGCATAGGTACTCTCTGGGTACTCTCACTTTGTCCAACAGTCCAAAGGTTGTTGAGAACATAACAGTGTCTATAGATAATATGTTGAAGTGCCCTAGTATTGAAATATGCATGGAAAAAATTAAATAAAGTTATGTGTACAGAACACCAGGAACAAAATTAGAGCAAATATAAAAATAAATACATTGGTATTATAACAAGGATTATTTTAATAAAATGCTAGAGGATAATAAAAATAACACTAAAGGTACATGGACTATATTAAATACTATTATTAGAAATAAACAAACCAAAGCTAATTACCCAGACAATTTCACAGATACGGTTATTACAAAAAGAAACGACTTAACAGGTTTAATGATTTAGTTGTCAGTGTGGGTTCATATCTGGTGAAGGAAATAAAAAAAATACACTGCCTGGGCAGAACAATGTAGGTGAGAACTGTGGACTAGAAAGTCCAAATTCAATACTTCTGGAAGTTGCAGAGATTATACAAGAAAGAGAGATTATAGCAATGTAAAAATAATTTTTCAACAGATAGTGATGACATTGATATGACTATACTGAAGAAAGTAATTCATGAAATTATGTGTCCAATTACATATATATGTAATTTAGCATTCAGAACAACTAGATCAACATCTATGGTAATGATGGAGTTAGTGTAAAATATAACCAAACAATAGATAATCAAAAATATGCAGTGGGGATATTTATTGACCTGAAAGAGGCTTTTGATACAATTGACGATAAAATATTGTTACAAAAAATGGAAAGATATAATATGAGAGGGGCCAAAAACAACTGGTCAAAAAGTTATTTTGATGACAGACAGCAATTTGTACAAATTGGTCAGTCAAATCTGTGTGCTTGAATATTTTACCTGTGGTGTCCCACAAGGTTCAGTATTGGGTCCCAAATTATTTACTATGGCATCTGTAGAGTGACAAACTTGTGTGCATCTATGCATGTGCATATGGATATGTATCGGTATGTAAGTATGCATTTATTTATGTATGTGTTTATGTATGTATGCATTTGTATGTAGATATGTATATTGTTACCATTTTGATTAAGAGATTATATGTAAATTTAGGGGCAGGACTGGATAAGCCACTGCTTCTTCCTGCTCACCTTTTGTTCGGGTTTATAGATCATTTTGTTGGGAATTTTTATTTCCATTTCCTGTGTTTGTTTGTTTTTTGAAATTTTAATAATTCAAAAAGAAAGAAAAAGAAAGAAAGAAAGAAAGAAAGAAAGAAAGAAAGAAAGAAAGAAAGAAAGAAAGAAAGAAAGAAAGAAAGAGCCCGTAGGCCTGAATGTGAGTGAGAATAGTTATCTGTCTCTCTGTGTTAGCTGTGTGATAGACTGGCAGTCTATCCAGGGTGTGCTCTGTCTCTCGCCCTATGACAGCTGGGATAGGCTCAAGCCCTTTACATATATATATATTTAAACACAAGAATCCACATCTCCCTCAAATTTGACAGTTTCCTTGTCCCAAGTTCTCAGTTATGTGTGCATTATATGCAGTAATTAAATCAGAGCCACTTTCAGGTGCCCGCTTATTCACAAGTGGTTGCCACAGTGGGTCTTTGAAGTCAGACAATTGTGAGAACAGATGGAATACGCAACGTTTTCTTTTAGATCATATAATCAAAATATGGTCAATGTGTTTTATTTTAAATCAAAACTTATTTATTTATTTATTTATTAAAATGTAATTATATTTACCCACAAATACTCCCGAATAAGTTGGTAACAAGTCAGGTAAGAAAAAATTAATTAAACTGCAAGTAAATTTAAGTACTTTATAAGTAATTTGAATGAATAATAAATCATTTTTAACTTCTGAAAAACAGGAAAGGAGCTAAATTATACTGTAGGTAATTTTAATTAAGTCATTTTAAATAGTGTGCAATTCCACGGTAATTCTGTGTAAAAACGAATGACTGTAGCTACTGTCTTTCGATGAATGCTGCAATGTGCCTGAAGATGCTTAATGAGTCTCTCTCTGTTGGGGCAAAAGCAAACAAATATAGAAAGGGCTAGCTCTGTCTATCGGCTGGAGCTGCAGTAGTCATGCAAAAGAAGCTGCTATCAGAACTCCCCCCTCAGCACAGTGTTCTGGTTAGTCAGAGGAGAATTATATACTAAACATGACTCACTGCAGCGCTGAACGTCACAGGAGGTCCTTGCTTCCTTCTTGTGGCTGTCAAGTTACACAGTTCCTCCTCTTTCTGATGAAGTAGTATAATTTTACAATTTCTACAGTCTTGAGCAACTGTTATGAAGCAGTTCCCCCGCAGGGGTTATTAAAGTTTTTCTGATTTCCATTCAGGCTTTAATGCACTAAAAACACTTAAAGAGTACCTATTATAGTCATTTACATCTCTTTCTGTAAAAAAAAACAAACAAACAAACAAAACACATTTTAACTTTATAGTTAAATGGAAATAGAAGTAATCTATTACCAGGAATGTGTAACTATTGAACTAAAGGTACTCGCTGTGGAGGAGAATAGCACATGTCTCATATGTTTTGGATTTAATCTGAAAAGTAACTGATAACCTCAGAGCTGAATAAATTCAGCATTTTGTAAAATACTGGCCTCTGAAATACAGCAGAATGTAAGTAAAATGTTGAAAAATGTTGTGTTCCTCTAGTTTTACTTCACAGCTGTAACTCACCCAGGTATTTGGGGTTCTGCCATGACGGTTGGGCGGTGTAGTCGAACGGAGCCAACAAGCTGTTGATTTCATGAACCCTGAAGACATGAAGCAAGAAAAGATAATGACGTGAGCACGAACAATAACAAGTCTGTTGTAACCTGCTTATCTGACTCTCTTATCCCACTGGGTCTCATTATCGTGTGAGTCTGAGTTTACCTGAGCAGTCCAATGCAGAGACTGACCGCGATGTAGTAGAGAGAGTAGAAGCACACCATGCACATCAACAGATTCTGCAGAACAACCTGAGGAGGGGAGAACGAAGACTAAACTGGTAAAGCTAATGAAGAAGCTATAAAACCTGCTGTGCTCCAAGTTTCCTGTACTGAAAAAATGTCTTTCTGAAGGAGCATAAAGAACAAACAGTAATTTAGATTCTGTGGTGAAATACTACTTATTTATAATGCTGCACCTTACTGGCAGCGTTTTTGCCTCATTTCTAACTGTTTGCGACAGAGAAGGCAGGACAGAAATATCAAGCATTACGGCTTTATTTTCACATTTTTCTGAGAAAACTCATCTGGAGCTGTTTACCGGAAAAGACACGGGTTATCTGATATATTGCTTGGCTCCTGAAGCTGACAGAAAATCACTGCTCCTCTCCTCCATCTTCTTCCTACGTGACCCAGAAAACTCCTGACAGCAGACAGTCAATGAGTGCTCCCTAAGGCATCCTTTTATAGATGACTGACTGCAACCTTTTCAGAAAATCAGTTATATAACACCCTAGGAGGGCCGATAACACCCCTCAGGGCTGACAGTTTGGCTTGTCAGACACAGGTAAAACTAATTACATTAAAAACTGGTTCCATTCCAGTCAGGTGTGCCGGTGCCAGCACGACGGCTCGCTGGCTTGCCGGCATACTTTAATGGAATGGGGTCATCGTTAATCTTATTAGTTACTGCTGTGATGCTGTGACAAGTCAAACGTCTGCAGATAAGATGAATAACAACTTTCACTGCACTTTCGGGTAAAATAAACAGGCACTTCTGGTTTCGAAGATAACAGGATACATAATGACGATTCAGGCTGCTCATGTTTTTTTTTGGACTCATTTCTTCATCACTAATGATAAATGTTAGATATCCAATACTTCCCACAGAGAAAAGTGCAGCTTTTTGTAGTTTATGCCCCCAAACTCTGGAACATCCTACCTAAAAATGTTAGAAACTCAAACTCTAGTGATAATGCCAAGAATCTGGGATTTGAGTAGGGTTTTTCATTCAATAGTAATAAATCAATCAAAATCGAGTGAGCAGTGGTGCATTTCATAATACCATCATACAGCTGTACCTACTGTTGAGTTCATCCACATTTAGTAATCTGGCAGATACAAAGAAAATTCCTATTTTCTTCATCAATGTCATACTGCCCTTACTTTCAATTTGATCCTTCTCTGTATTTCGTTCTGCCCCCTGTTTGTAAATATGCACGCATTGCTGTTCTCTGTTGAATGGATCTACATCCAAAATGAAACGGCAGTCTTATGTTGTTCATTACCTCAGATCTCTTTTCTCATTTAAATCTAGTAATTACACCACACAGTTGAATAAGCATTAGATATTCTCCATGTGTACACTAATGTTAGTAGAACTGCTTTCAGGTACTGCGCACCGCTCAAATAGAATGAACTGCAAACAAGCTCCGACAGCTTCAATATCTGATTATTTTTTTATAACTCTTCCAACATTTTCTCAATTCAGCTATTATTTCTTGTCTTTATTTAATCTTTGTTTATTGTTGTTCGACTGTTTCTCTGTTCTGATCGTGTACTTGTGTGATGTGTTTTCATTTTCTCAGGTCTCCCTTGGACAAGACATTGGAAACATTTTGTTTCTGTGACTGGCAGACTGATGTTTTAATATATAAAATGTAAGACATTTGCTGTAATAAGAAAATTGCAGCAGCATGAATGATGCTCTGTTTTTTTCTTAGGATTACTAAACTAACTCTCTAAAAAGCATGTAAATAGGCACCTCAGGCATATACTGTTCTGTACAAAAGTCTCGTGCCACCCCTCATTTCTTTATGTTTTAACAGGAAAGTGGGAGATTGGTTCAGCAATTTATTGAAAAGTGCAAAAAGAAATTGAAATATAGTATATATGTAAGTCAATATGACTGTTGCAGTGATGCCACAATGCTTCAATAAAGTTGAGGTTTGGGCTCTGTGGCTCGTTTTTTGGGGGGGTGGAGGTTTGGGGAGAATATGACTGATAGTGTTTCACTGAGTGTTTTTCAATCCATATATGCTTTAACAGCACTGGCAATGTGTTTGAGATTATTATGCCCCCACTTCCGCTGAGATCATTTCTGATGAGGCTTTGGTGAAAAGTAGATGGATCAACTGAAGGGCCAGATGCATCTCTCAGCTCCTGTTTTTTTGCTAACCCGAAACTGGTTCATCCCTTGAGTTAGGTCCTTTTTTTATGCTTAAATGATTCATAGGTCAGTAAGTCACTAAGTGACTTAAGTGGCTCAACAAAAAACAAACAAACAAACAAACAAAAAAGAAAAATATCCATCTGACAATGGTCAAGTACAAGGACTTGACTGAAAATGAAAGGCAGCCAATGTCCAAAGACAGACTTTGAAAGACCTGGAGAACTATTGCTCAACAACACTTTAAAAAATAAAACTTAAAAACAAGTCTAACTCCCTGGAAGCAGAATATAAAGAAAAGACTTTCTGTAAGATGATGTTTTTACATCAGCACAGATACTGTCTATGATTACGTCTCACTGTATATTTCAATCACAGTGTAAGCCTGTCCAAAACCATTAAAGTAGCTGAGCTCATGCTAATACCATCAGAGACAACTAAACACTTTGGCTACCTGTCTGCTTGCCATCTTATTGCCATCTGTTGCCATTGCGTGCAATAGGTTGGCAGCCTTATGAAATTTCCCCCTTGTGGGACTAATAAAGGTATATCAATCAATCAATCAATCTCAACCTCATTACAGATTATGTTTTTTTAAAGCATGTCCTAGAAATTAGCTTTGATTTCTAGGAATGCAAGCCTACAACCAGATGTGCAGGGCCACATACACTTATGGATTAGAAAATATAACATTATACCAAACCACTGTTAGCTAAATGTTAATTATGTGTGTAAGGAGGTGCTATAATTCAAATGATTGTCAGTAATTGTAATTTTCAGTAAGAAAATTACTACCAAGTTGGCTAAACATTTTGACCCTCCACATGAGGTAGTCTAAATGTATTCTAACCATTTTCTACACACAGTACTAGAGTATGTCCTTACCCAGGTATCACTGGGTGTAGTCTTGAGGGAGATGGGTCCATGGCGTTTTATGAGCGTGACTCCACAGCAGCGACAGCAGTAGTCCAACAACATGAATGGTTGCTGGTCTATATGAGAGAGGCAGCATGTGTATATCCGAGTGTGTGTGAGAGCATGTTGAGGGAAGAAAGGAAGGAGGGCTGGATTAGAAGAAATGAGATTACTACTAAGAAGACTGAGTCAATCCCAAAGTGGATGAAGGCAAACATATACATGTAGTCAGTATAGCTGTGAACACTTACACGTAAGTTAGAGGAAGGCTGTTGATTTTGAGACTTCAGGAAGTGCTACAGACATAAATTTATGTGGCAGTGTAGTAAACTTAATTTAGTTTATCACTCACAGGCTTTCTTTATTTTTCTATTTGTGTTCAAATAATAATGCCCTTACATTATAAAGGCAAAATGGTTCACTGAATAATAAAATCACTGATGAAAATGACTGACTGCCTCTCCCTGAGGCTGGTCTGGCCAGCGGTTTCTTCCTGTTAAAAGGGAGTTTTTCTTTCCCACTGTCGCCAAGTGCTTGCTCATAGAGGGTCGTGTGATTTTTGGGTTTCTTTCTAATATTGTTGGGTCTTTATAATATAATATAAATATAACCGTTAAACAACACCTGTTTTGAATGAGTGACTCTTGCTCAGGCTAAATGTGTAAATCATCCTTGAATTTGTTTTTTGGGAGGTGGAGGTTGGGGAGAATATTTAAACTTTTATTCTGCAGACAGTTTGTAATGTGAACACTGGGTGGCAGCATAGCCTCAAATGAACTTAACCAACACACACACACACACACACACACACACACACTGGAAGAGATGATAAGAGACACATGCAAGGGACTGGCAGCAACAGATAAGATGCTGACCATTCATATGTATATATTTGTGCTGTGTGTGTCACAAATCGTTTTTCTACATGTCTATTTTTGGCGTAGAGAAGAAAAAGAAAAAAAGAACAGATTGGGAAAATCTGGAGGGGGGACTGGGGGCTGCCAGCTGCTGACCATCCATCATCTGTCATGAACAGAAGCGAGAGTGTCAGACAGGAGACAGAGAAATGACAGCAGCTCCACGTCCTCGTATCCTCCAGAAATTACGCAGGAAACTATATTCAACTCCTCAGCGTCACAACATGCGTATCCCCCTTTGAGTGAGCGGTAAAGCAGATGCACGTGCGCCTTTGTGTGGAGTGTGGAGTTGACTTGGCTGCCACGGTAACCTGCATCATTGTAACCATGGTGATGGTGAGCAGGGGAGTAGGAGGGGGGGTTGCATGAAGAGTAAGGTGGGCGTCATAACTAGCTGTCCCTCTGCAAGCAGTTTGTGTGCTGGTACATTTTATTACTCTGAAGCTCTCAGGAAACTTCTCACACTCATCTTTGATTCTCTGCTAAACATTCAGAAATTAGCAGGATGGGAACTGAATGTGTGACTGTATTTTACCTTGAAGTTAAGGTGTTTGGATGATTGTACGTTTGTAACTGCAGTAATGAGGACTAAAAGTCAAAAAAATAGTAATCTCCCCCGCATTCGGCAGCTGGGATTAAAAGAACAATCTGTCATTTTGCAAAAACACACCATTCTGCTTCCTGGCAGAACATTTCAGTGAATGACAAATGGCACGCATGCTAAATATGAAGCCACAGCCACCAGCTTTGTTTAGAATGAGGAGGGAGATAACAGTCCACCTACCAGCAAAGCTAAAGCTCACCAGTTAACACATTATTTACATATTGCTTTCACCAGTTAGCAACAGCATTAAAACCACTGACACAGTGATTAAATGACATTGATTATCTTGCATCAGTGGCACCTGTCAAGTGGTGGGGATATATAACACAGCAAGAGAACAGTCAGTTCTTGAAACTGATGTGTTGAAAGCAGGAAAAAATGCTCAAGCGTAACAATAAGATCAACTTCAACAAGGGCCACATTGTGATGGCTTGACCACTGGGCTGGAGCATCTCCAAAACTTGTCTTGAGGCGTGTGAAGTGATATTTAGTACCCATAAAAAGTGAGCTAAGGAAAGACTGGTGAACACTCATCAGGGTCATGAGTGTCCAAGGCTAATGGATGCCTTTGGGAAGAGAAGGCTGGCCTGTGTGCTGATATTTCACAGAAGATGCAGTGTAGCACAAGCTGCTGACAGTCTGAATGCTGGCTGTAGCAGAAAGCTGTCAAAACACACAATACATCACTGGAGAGTATGCTGTTGGTTAGCCACAGACCGATCACAGTGCTGATCCTGAACCTGGTTAACTGCTCAAAATCCTTATAATGTTTATGTGAACATCAGAACAGCACCATGAAGCATCTGAAGAAGGTGGCTGATCTGGTGAATGACTTCTCCCTCTAAATCATATGTCTCTATGAAGTCTTTACATAGAGAAGAAATGGTTACAGGTTATGTTGAAGATAAATAGTAAGGAAACATGAACCTGGTATTCATGTGGATGTTGTTTTACTGTCCCAGAAAGTTGATTCTGTTCACCTGGATGTAACACTTACAGTAGAACAAGTTTTGTCACTCATCAGTCTCTTTTCTTCAACCTCATAAACAGTGCATTTGCTTGATCACTGAAACCAGCACCATTCACTAATAATGAGGTCAGTTTCATGATCCTTAATGACCAAAATGTCATGACCGGTGGCCACGGGTACTGCTCACAGAGAGTTGGGAAATGATTTAGATGTCCCCTCATGTGCCCTCCTCTTGGTTCAGACATGGTTGTTCCATTTTCACACAAATTGCCTCCTTGACTCTCCGCTTAAACCAGCATTCCTCCCTGTCCAGGATGTGTACATCCTCGTGATTGAAAGAGTGGCCACTGGCCTGTAGGTATAAATAGACTGCCAACTCCTGGCCTGACGAGTTAGTTCTTCTGCGTTGTGCCATTTGCTTCGCCAGAGGTTGTTTGGTTTCCTTGATGTATAAATCACGGCAATCCTCCTGCACTTAACAGCGTACACCTTATTACTCTGTTTGCGTCGGAGGACCGGATCCTCAGGGTGGACCAATTTTGGGGGGTTTAAAAGCCACAGCGGCTCTGTTCTGAGAAGAATATGCATCTCAGCTGTTCCAATACTCCTGACACCTAAGGGATCACTAAACGTTTTCGCTCAGGCTGCAGTTGTCCTTCTTCTCTCCTGAATTGCCTGGGGCTTTCTTTAGGTGCCTTCCCAACGTTAACAAATGCCCAGCTGGGATAACCACATTTACTCAGGGCCTTCTTGATATGTTTTTCTGCTTCCCTGGTCGCTCTATCTGTGTGGATGGTGTTCGCTCTGTGTTGTAGCGTCCTGATGACACCCAGTTTGTGCTCCAAGTGGATGATGAGAGTCAAACCTTAAATACTGATCCGTATGCGTTGTTTTACGGTACACATCAACGTTTAAATGTCCCGGATTACTGATGGAAATCTCACAGTCTAAGAAGGCTAGCTTGTCATTTTTCATATCCTCCCTGGTGAACTTGATGTGTTTTTCCACCGAGTTATCCACAAACCTCAACCAAAGGCTCAGTGGTGTTCCAAGATATGTTAACAGAGCCCTGTTTTCCACATCCTCCATATACAAACTGGCCACACTGGGTGAAACTGCACACATTTCTGTCTGGAATGGTGCTGGTTTCTGTCATTATGCAAATGTACTATTTTTAAGGTTGGGCAAACCTGCACTCAGTTGAGACTGAAAAAGTCAGCTGGATGACTGACGAAGCGTTTCTCCCACTAAAAACGCGACATCCAAATGAATAGAATCAGCTTTCACAGATTTTCTTACCTGGATGATTGAGTTATATGACTGAGACATTATATTACCATGATCCAGCCACCCATGTCAAAGTAATTTGACATGGGTTTGGGTTTCTGTTTAGTTTCTTTATTTTGAAAACTGCTTCACTGCCACCCTTGGTTCTGTTTGTTATAGTTTTCCAGCCATGCCTGAGTTAACTGCCTCAGTATATGTACTGATCACAGCTGTTGCCACATTGTCTTTGTAGTGTGCTGTTGAACTTTACAGACATTCCCTGTGTTCCTCATGTTTGACTTATTCTTTACGTTTGCCCTTTGCTTTGCTTTTCTATGACCTTTTTCAACAAAAATTGTTCACATATAACTTGGCGAGCACAATAAAGAGGGGACTTAACGCAATCAAGCAGGCATCACCTTTTAACTTACACAACTGAAAGGATCTACTGCTGAAGTCTTAATTATAGAGACATTATTACTTTTATCACTTATTTCTATGCCTCGGAGAAGAATTGAGGTAGTTGTCAATCATCTTAATCTAACCCTTAGCTGAGAAGTCATTGAGAATATCTATCAAGTTGATCTATTCATTTTGACAGTGTGACACTTGTTGCACTGTGTGAGAGACAAAAGCATCATTTCCATGAGTTAAAACTTGTCTTTGACTTTCAGAAAGCCTCACTAGCAATCCATTCATTATTTTCTTAACTGCTTATCCAGTTCAGGGCCATTAGGAGGGGATGGAAGCTATCCCAGCTGTCA
The DNA here is from genome assembly GCF_013358895.1 of Oreochromis aureus. Classification (NCBI taxonomy): domain Eukaryota; kingdom Metazoa; phylum Chordata; class Actinopteri; order Cichliformes; family Cichlidae; genus Oreochromis; species Oreochromis aureus. The sequence goes on from NC_052956.1 coordinate 6,329,806, forward strand.
TAGGGTCAAAGGCCAGGTCCACCCTGGACAAGTCACCAGCCTATCACGCTCACAGGTCAGGGAAATACATAAAAAATTAAAACATGTGACAATGAATCTGTGTTTCAGCCCAGCTCACCTCAGGCTATCAGTGGTGACATAAGTACAGTAAAACCTTTGAAGCCCAAAGGCATTTTAGATGCATTTCAAGGCATTATGAATTATTAAGCCCGCACTAAAACTAAAACCTCAAAAGGCAAACAACAGGATGTTCTCTTACAAAATGTAACAAACCGTAAAGCTGGTCGCCTTTGCTTGTGATCCAGTCATAACAAATGAAACAGCAGCTCCAGACCTGATATGATACGAGTGTGAAAAATGGGAGCGATGACTCAGTTCAACAGCGTGCTCCTGCAACCAAAGGGACTGTTTACACCACATGAGTGAGCTTAAACAATCTGTGCTGCATCCACCGAGGAACAGAGATGAACATGCTGCGTCTCAGCTTTTTGTCCCGCTCTGTTTTTAAGGTCTCTGAAAATCATTTCAAAGCAGAGCAATAGGGAGGGATACTCATGAGCTCACTTGGGCTCATTGACCTACATGTCAATATGCTCTATGTGGGAGCTGAGAGGCTGTAATATCCATGCTGTGTGTCTGAATAGCACATAACGACACGCAGACGTGTTTTGCATCTTAATTTGTTTAAGATAAACACGCAGCAGGAGGAAAGAGAGGAAAGCATGAACAAATGATCAGTCAATAATGGGGGGAAAGAATCATTAGTGGCTGCTTTAAATCATTTGTCAGCTTGTTTCTTTCTCCTTTAGCCAATCCTCCAATCATGGCATGTGAAATGACCTGTGAATACCATCCTCTGGCTTCCAGCTCCCTCGCTGTCTGTCAATCTTTATTTCATCCTTGCAGATACCCTCATTTAAAATGATAAACAGTAAAAGGAATTTGAAAAATTCTCTGCTGTCCTTCTTTCTTTTCTTCCCTCTACCTCTCCTTCATCAACATTTTCTCTCCGCCCCCTTTTTCCAAATCTCCTCTCCTCTCAATTACATTTTCCCATTAATTATTTAGCTGCAGACTCTCGTCCACAGCTGCTTACAATAAGTGTAACACCAAAAAGTCAACACATTTTGTAAATCACATAATCTCAAGAGGGCTTGTAAACAAGAAGTGTACCGGTAAACAATGTAAGGCTTTGTTTTTCCCCTCTAACTCCCACGCTCTCCCCACGTCTTCTTCTGGTTCTCGCTGCCCCTCTACAGTATGTTTTCCTTTCAGTCCGTTATGCAATGCAAACAGAGCAACTGACTGACCACCGCGTCGGAGATGGCGCTTCATGGATAACTGTGGATATCGCCTGGAGTGTGTATCGGTTTGTATTTCAAGATGAGAGTTTTTGGTATGTTATAGGATCCAGATGTTTCCACAAAAAAATCAGAAAAAGCTGCAAAGCTGCGTGTTTGGGGATTTAAATAGGCCACATCTGTCACTGGGAGTGTGTGTGTGCATGTGGCACAAGAAAACGCTATGAGCTGTCGTTCATAATTAGTGAATTTATGGTTAACTGGGCCCTGTTTAAACTTTTTACTGTTAATAAGCAACTAAACGATAATGTTTACTGACTGGTTAACAAACGGTTTACAAAGACTGTCGGGATGTTATTGTTGATTTGTAACTGCTTACAAAATTTGTAAATGGTTAATAAATACAGTGTAGTGCATTCACATACATCATTTAGATTCTATTTAAGATTAAGATTACACACACTCAAAATCTGGATACCGTACAAAAGCTTAATGCAATTTGATATATTTTGCTAGGAAATGTGAAATAGATGAAGCAAATTATTGAAATAGGTAAAAACATACTAAAATATAGTATATAAAGCAAATAAGATTTCTATTCTAATAAGCTCAAAGTAAATATTTGCTATGATAACCTTTATTCTTCAACACAGCCTGAACTCTCTTAGGCAGCTTACTTGTCATTTCTTTAAGTAGCCTCCAGAAATAGTTCTCCAGGCTTCCTGAATGACATTCAAAGCCCTTATTTGTTTCATTGTCTGTCCCACACTGCTTCAATAATAATGAGGTCCAGGCTCCGGGGAAGCCAATCCATGACCGATTATCTTCTATTGTGGGTTTTTCTATCAGGTATGCTTTTTACTACATTAGCAATGTGTCTGAGATCACTGTAGTGCTGAAAAATGAAGATGTTTTCCAGATGGTATTGCATGGTGGATCAAAACCTGATGGTACTTTTCTGCAGTCATAATTCCATCAATTTTAAAAAGATCCCCAACACCACTGACTGAAATACAGCCCCAAACCACGACAGAGCCTCCACAGTGTTTTATAGATCGAGACACTTAGTGTTGAACTTCTACCCTGACCTCCTCCATACATACCAATTACGATTTGTACCACAAATTTCAAATTTGGATTCATCACTCAGTAACACCTGTGGCCACTGATGCAATGCCGAGTTCCTTTGTAATTTCTCCTTCACTTGTGCAATTTCTTCAAATGTTCCGAGGATTTACTGCACACATTTTTGGCTAATAGTGCATTGAAAATTCCTTTGTTGGTTCAAAAAATATTCTTTTATGTCTGTCAAACTGAGTTATCATTGGCATTCTTTATTTTTTTAAATGCCTAAAGATAAATTTAAAAATGTTTTTTAAAAAACAACAATGGTCGGTACAACTTCAGAAAGCCTGGAGAGCTATTGCTCAAGACTACAAGCAAGTCTACTCCTTAGAAGCAAAATACAGAAGTATAAACAAAATGTGGCTCAAGACTTTAAAACTGTAAAACTTAAAACTTTGGACTTTAAAAAGAACATTTAAGCACAGTAGACATGTCAGGTACTGATGTAGCACTTTTCTTGTGTGAACTGTTGGTGGCTTAAATACTGTGAACTCTTAGACAGCAGTTGTGTCCTGTTTTGCTTCACTTTTTATTGTTTACTTTTGCTTTGATGGCTCCTAGTTTAACCACCAAACTATTTTGTGAAAGTTGGGTTTAGGAAAGGATTGTGTTTTGGGTTAAGAAGAGATGAGCTGGGAGTAATGCTGTTCTTACAACTGGCACTAAAGACACGGTGTGAGTACCTGGGACACTACCAGCTTTGACTATGCAGCAGTATTCAAGGCTCTGGGTATAAGAACAAACCCACCAATCAGTAGCTCAGAAAATAACTCAAACATTTTGTGATCAAGAGGGAGTAAATAATATTCATCAGTCATTAATTACATAATAATTAGTCATTTACACTTGTTATTGGCATGAGTTGGATTGGGGTAAAGATGGTAAGGGTCACATTCAGGGTCAAAAATGACGCCTACATACCAGCACAAAGACTCCTCTGCATGTGTATGTTCAGCTGCTCTTGAGGTTTCATTTCCCACCAACTTAATCTGAGCCATCTGAACAAATAATGGGCTCTCTGTATTTCTTACATTTTCTCTCTCACACACAGACACACACCTACTGCTTATTGTTAAATATCTGCACAAATACCTTACATTCTCTTCTTCAGCTCCACCCAGCTGCTATACTTCCCTGAAACTCTTCCAGCATGTAAACACAGGAAATGACACACATACCAACATCTGTAACGTTTTTGCTGCTCACTCGCTCTCTCTCTCTCTCTCTCTCTGTGTGTGTGTGTTTAGAAAGAAAAGCTGACAAAGACACAGCGCCGAGTGCTGCATCTGGACATCTGATGTCTATTTACATGAAAACCCGGAGAATTAAACGTGCCAGTGCCGCAGTTAGACATAAAAGCATGCTTACTCTTCCTCGGCCTTTTATGGTTACCCAGTTTTCAGACTCCTGCTGCTTACTGTGCCCACAAAGATCTGTAAAACTACTGCAAGCGGATCCATGTTTGTCTTTGCTTAGAAAGCAATGACATGTCCATCTGTTTCCCCTCAGAAATCAGTCTCGCTTCTTGTCTTCTGCGCCCTACACATGCAAGAAAGTGCCCCGCGTGGAAGCCTGCCTGCTTTCCTTTCGTAAACACGCACACGCCCGAAGCGCACACATGCATATAAAAGTGCTACAGCGCGCGTACAATACATTCACCCCCATCTACCTCTCCCTCTCCCTCCTTCTCTTCCTCTCTCACTCGCTCACACATTCCCACAAGCCTATAGCGCTTTTAGAAGAAATGGTTGGAGCTGCCCCTTCTCTCTGCGAGTCAGCGGAATAAAACGCGCTCTACACTTTTCACCAATTTTCTTTACATGAAACTCCTTCCTTCTAAGACGTTTTTTGTTGTTGTTGTTTTTTTTAAAAAAATTTTTCCTTCTCCCTCTTTTCGCAAATTGAAGTTCGTTTTTCGAAACCAAGGATACCGGGAGTTTTACGCATTACATCGAGCCAGTCGAAGGAAGGGTATCATATCAGCTTCCTTTGCTGTCTTTTCTCACAAATAAAACAGAGTTCTCCGCTGGGGAATTACAACCACTTCGTTTAGGACTTTAAATAGGCAGAAAGGATTTTCCTTCAGTCGTAATTAGCGTGCCTCGCCACCCTCCTTGTCTCGAGCGCGCGTACTCTCCATATGGCGTAAAACGTGCCTCGCGCAGGATAAAGTCATCAGAACTGGCACTTTGAAATATTTCAGTCTCACTTGGCGAACCACAGAAGCCTAACGACCATCGTCGTCTCCGTTAATAAGGAGCTTGGATGTCAGCAAATACTACTGCCGCTTGGGAGTGGAACCGTCTCCTGTCATCTTCATTTTCTCCAGCATGGCATCTCACTGGAAGTAGCCTTCAAAGTGGAAGATGGCTTTTTACTGTCCCTAGGTTATAGCCTAATCCCTTTGCATGCCTAATGGCACACTGACGGTGAAAACTCGGCTTTTGAAAAAAGGTAAGAGCTTAGTTGTGGTTTAAACTCTTCAAGTGGAGACGTATTCAAGCTGACAGTTTTACAGTCTCCCTTTTATTTACATGCATATTTTACAACGCTTAGTGTTAATATTTGAAGAATAAAAAGGTTTAACATCAGCCACAAGCCATCTGAAAGACTGATGAGTGGGGATACGTGACATCTTACTATTATCATTTTTGTGAGCTGTGCTAATCTTTGTGTGGTTTGTTTATTTGCTGTTTTATCTTGGAGGGAATCCTCTGATCATTTTACTGTGCCAAGGCTGAGATGATCCTTTGTTTAGGCCAGCCTGCTGTCTCTTGATTATCATTGGCCAACTGGTAGCCAAGAAAACGTGATGGCATTCATGTAAACCTCCAAAGATGGATTAAAGATCATTAAAGGTCAAACAATTTTAGTGAGCCTATAGTCAGACACCTTCAAGCAATATTAGGAGCACACAAAGATGTAACAATAATATATGACTTTTTTTTATGTCTTTACAAATATTTATGCAATAAACTAACTCAGTGCTGCACAGTGCATGTGCACCAGAGGCTTCTTGTTTCCACATCACACTTGAGTAGGTGGAATACGGACCACGACTGGCTTCTAGTTATGATTTTACAGAGTCGTCTCATCTATACGCACGTTAAACTCGACTTTGAGGTGAACACAGAGAAATGTGATGATTGCCTTTTCGTGGGCACATTTCTAAAGATTCAAAAGAAGAAGAATGTGGAGCACTTTAACAGGAGGTGCGCCGTCACTGGTTTTATTGTGCAGTGTGAATGAAATGATGTTGAATTAAGAGTCAGCCTCACCTTGAGGGCCGTTTGAAGAACTAGGGTAACACACTCAGCCAAATGGCTCATAATAAGACAAATTTAGCTGCCAAACACTTTGCAGAGAACTGGATCTGGGTTTAATTTGGGAATAATTAGGAAGTCGAGTGATGCATTGGTTAATCCTTCGTCACAGATATCATGCTAACTGGATAATCCTGTTTAAATACCTCCTTTGGTAGGTTAGCAGTTCCTTCAGTTTCTCACTCCAAAGACCTCCCTGATGAAATGATAAGATCTTTTTTGTGTGTGTGGAGAAGAACAAATTCTGGTTTGGGGTTGGAAAAAAAATGTTATTAATCAAATTAAGGAAAGCAACATCACAACTAATGTATTTCATGTTTGATGCCTCTGGAGTCCAGTTTGTCCACCACTGCTGCAGGGCTGCTGGGGCCAGCTCGCGTCCCAGGATGAGTGTGGGTGACTGACTGACACTCAGAGCTGTGAGGAAGACAGAATGAGTCATTTTAATGGAATCAACAGGGGGCTCACTCCAGTTCATAAACACACAAACACGCATGCTCTTACGCCTGGCATAAGCATCCGATGATTCAATGCAAAACTTAATTCAATTAAGTAGAGAATTCATCACAGGAGGCAATGACACTGATTCAGCGTGAAGGATATGTGCAAAAAAAGATAAAAAAAATAAAAGGAGCATGTATCATCAAAATAATGAGGGAAAAAAAAACAAGATGGTGAAGGGGGTGGATGATTTGACACTCCAGCACTCGCTTCAGAAAATGCACTGCCAAAAGGTCAGTGGGAAAACATAAAGGGACATATTCTCCAGACAGATGACTCACCCCCTGACCATGAGTCTGTAGGAGTATGGCACTACACAAACACTCATTTCTATGTTTTCCTCTTTTTTTCTCTTCTTCTTTTACTTCTGATAGTCTTATCTGTTCCCTTAAGAGCGCCAATGAAACAGACATAAATCACAGCGGTCCTTTACATTGGAAAGCAGCAGCGCCAGATGCGATAAGGTTAATACGATTCAACAGGGTCTGCACAAAGTCACCTCTGGCTGATTAGACCTCTGCGTGCACAGACTGACTTAACCCACACAGATCACACTCCAGTGTGCTCTGTTGTACTTGTTAGGCTAGGAAACTTACATCATTTAATTTTTTACTACCTTTTGGAGCTTGGTGACTCCCAACCAGGCTTGTTCACTTTAAATTTTCAGCAGTACAATGTTATATTCATGTTGATGAGAAGCGTAAGAGTTGCCAATTACTGCATAACGTATTCTCATCTACAACTTGCGCTGTATTTTTCTGCACTATATCCAATTGTTGTAGAAATGCTACAACAAGCAGAGTATGTGAGCTGACGCTGAAGTGGTTAAAAAAATGATCATGTCACTAGGCAGTTTTTTTCCTTTTCTCACATAATGCTGATCTTGTCAGGGTTCATGTCCTTGTCACTGCTCTTGTTACTTACACCTACTAATTGGCCAAAGTGCCATGTAGCAGGTTCTGAGTTGGACAGCATGAGCCTTTCAAGGTAGGTGAAAAGCAGCAGACAAAAACAAATATTCTGTAGGACGTACACCAGCACAATTTTTTTTTTTTTTTAGATCAGCAGCTGATCGAGCAGCTGTGGGGTGTGTCTCTGGAGCTGAGTGTGACCTCTGAACTTTCTGGAAAGGCAACTGGAGAACATGTCAGGAGTGAACAAAGTGGATTACTGAAACATCTGGCTGCATGAAAGAGATTTGCTCCTGGTGTGTATGCAGGGCACAGCATGCATAATCCATGTGTCTTCACTTTCACAGTCGCTAAATGCCTGGTGAAGCAGAGAAGTCATCTGTAAGAAATCACACTAGCTAGTCCATATTACACTTGTACAGTGTTCTATAAAATACTACTCTGTAGTCCTCCCATAGCTAGCATAAAAGATGGTAGTTACTGTGACATCACCCACAAAATGAGATTCTGAAGCCACATTTTGAAACCTCGACATGAGTGTTTTGGTTTTGTCGCTATCGTGCTTGCAAACAATAGGATGTGATGAAGGGGGCAGGTCTGACTGTGAAGCCACATGCTTATTTAGCCAATATGACTTGTGATTGCCAGTTCGGTAGCCAATGAATGGGTGGTTTCATAGCACAGATAATTCTGTTTTTTGAAACATGGTATCATCAAGATTTATAAAATTGATGTAATTTTTTATTCAAAATGACCCAAAATGTATGATTGAGCCCATAAACATGAGACATTCTCCCACTGAAATAGAACCAGAAATCTTTTTTGCAAACACAGCTATCGCCATTTGGCGGCCTTCAGACACAATGCAAGCTTTTACAATTATAGTCAGTCAGTATTTTGACTGCCAACGTGTTAGTTTTTGGAGCCAAATATTATCTTATATGAATGTGAAGGTGACATTTATACTAGGCAGCTTGATTAGTAAACACCATTCAGAAAATATACGAGTGCAACACACAGAAACACACATATCAGCTATTTAGTGCAAAATTCCACCCACCAAGTGAAGTGTGCAAATTTCTGGGATGGTCTGTACTGCACAGCAAGCCATAATGTTTGACAATCCATTAAAAATGCTCCAACAGGCATAAAGAGCATGCGCACACACACACGCACACACACACACACACACACACACACACTGAAGAGGTGCAGTTTAATGACTGGCAGTAGTGGACGAAGCCTAGCAGAAACTAACTGGCTCCAGAGCCCGTGCTGGGACACCTATCAGTCAAGGCAGCCATGAACCTATGTCAGTTATCCAGATGACAAAAACAAAACTTCCCCTCAGTCAGAGTTGTTATGAGTTATGAGGAGGGAATTCATATTTTGCACCCGGCTGTAAATGTGCTTTGTAGATCTGTAATTTTGGACACTGAGAGTCTGTGGAGCCAACCTCAAGTGGAAATTTTGTTATAGCTGTGTATCGTTCTTCCACCTCCCGAGGCACCTGTTTGTTAAATTCATAAATTGTGTGAACTGCTAATATGTCATGTTTCTTCAGACTTCAATCATCCAGTCAAATAAATGGCACCAAACAAGAGTTAATAGCAGAATAATCTGTTTGGCTTTGGCACAGAAGATTTGGCAAATTTTTCATGGGTGCAACCCCCATACTCAACTCTGCTAATGCATTTACAAACAGTGTAAGATTTATCAACAAGAAACATTGTTACAACATTGTTACATCAACCAAACACAACATTTCCTTACTTTTGTGCTAAGTTTATACCCATCTTCATCCAGTCCAAGACGTTTATTGTGTTTTATTAATCTGTTGCTTAGTGCTAATCGACTGATATCTGTGTGTTTTTGTTGCACCTGTAAAGATCGTTGATGCAACCCATCTTTCAAGTGATTTCTGATAAGGGAATTTCACCCTCTCATCCAAATGTACTCAGATAAACCATCATAGCTTGAACGTGGAAACAAATGGGTAATGTCACGGTGTCGATGTGCATCCTTTATATACAGTCTATGATAACAGCCTATTGACTCTGCTAGAGAGTAGAGGAGGATCTAACTTGAATGGGCAGAGCTACGAGAGAAGCAAATAAATTGGCAAGCAGTAAATTCATTCTTATCAAATGAAGTCAGTCAATGAACTTTACATATTCTCTTTCATGAATTACATTATTGTCACCATTAGCGTAGGTGTACAGTGAATCTGAAGTGCTTTATTTTGACATGGGAATTAAAAAAACTACAAAAAAAGCTTGATGGTATAATTGTTTAAGCTTTTTAAGCTAAAAGGACAGAACACAAAGATCTGATTTTGTTAATTTTTTGGGTTCTTAACTCCTGCAAGTTAATTTCCATCACGCCTGGCTCGAGAGCATTAAGTGAACTACATTTTAATATTCTGAATACTTGCAAAACTATTAAAAAGTCATAATTATATTCACTGAATTAAAATAAAACCACGCTATTAAGTCGTGCTGGTGTGTTGTTTCCATGTTAGACTCTCAGCTCCATGCGATTATGGCAGATGACCTTAACTTCAGCAGCGGGGGGGGGCTTTGTCTGTCTCTGCATTTAAATTCAGATACAGTTTTCATGGCCTCAGTTAACCTCAGCAGAGAACTTTACGGCATAAACAAAAACAAATGACCCACTATAATTGTAACAGGAGACATGCAACATTGGATGCCAGATTTTCCCTCCCTAGCAAGCTCCATTTTTATCCTCCTGCTCATTCCTCTCTCATTACATCTCTCCTTGCCTCTTTCCTTCGTACTCCATCTGTGTCCATATTCAAGTTCTTTCTCCATGACATGTCAGTGCACACTTCACTGCAGTGAGTCATTTGAAACAAACTTTCCTCAGCATGCTCAGAGTACAAAAAATTAAAAGTCTCTGGAGTTTGTTAAATGTAGATCAAAGTGTCTCCTGTAGTCTCTTACTCCCTGTCTCTTCCCTCTGGCTGCGTCTCCTTCCAGTCTCACATCTTTACTCTCCCTTCAGCTTCTCAGTTTCTCCTTCTATCCCACCTGCCATGTTCTTGTTCCTCTTCCACGCTGCATCATTTCCTCTCTAATGTGCGGATTTAGAGAAAGCCAGGTTGTAGAGCCTTAGCACAAATCGCATAAACAAGATGTAACTGAAACCTTGAAGGTAGCTGTGGAAAAAAAAGAAATATAGGTCTTAATCTCCCGTTCAGATTTAAAACTCTCCAGCATCCTTTCCCTCTCTCCCCCTCTCAATCAAACCTCTTTCACACAAAGGTAGAGGTGGAAACAACTTAAAGGTCAACAAGTCCAAACTGGCTTAAAATAAGGCATGGGGAATGCCCCTGTGTTGATAGTACACATGCTAATGATGCACCTGTCATCCCAGTGCACACAGCTGGCAGTTGCTATGGAAACGTGTCACCTAGCAGCAGCATATAGTTGCTATAGGGACAACAGATCACGTGGCGTCACCTATAGATTAGCTGTTATCGGCATTATCACGCTACAAAAAAAGCACCTCCTCGCCCAGATACAGAACACAATCACGCAGAGGAGGTGTTACAATGTGCCGAGGGAACTCTCTGCCCTGAGAGATGTGATGCATCTATTTAAAACGTCTCCAAATGCTTAAATAACTTCACAGAGAATGAGTTCGCTCCCTGAAAGGGTGAGGCAAATTGCTTTAATATGTTTTCGTGCCTTACCGAGAGGACGCAAAGATAAACCTGCTGTAGCAATTTAGCAATTACTAAGGTGATCACACGAGGCCTGATTTATTATTCATTTTAGACCGATTTAGAGAACTGCCCGGCAAGGCAGCGGACTTGAAACGAAGCAGCAGGTTTTTAGCATGAGTTTTGTGTGTTTCATCACTGTTTAAGCAGCAAGATCACAGTCAGTCTTTAAAATAGAAGAAGAACATGAACTGAATGCATGTGGCGAGCTCGATTACTGAATGCTAACTTTCATCTCTTTTGGTCACTGCACATGGAAAGCCTTTATGTGTCAGAGCCTGAGTGCATTCTCATTAGGCTGCTGGTGTTATCTGTGTGACAGCACTTCTTCTTTTCTGCTCCACTTGCTTTTTTGTTGTTGTTGTTTTTTTTTACTCCAGTCTTGTTGAAACTATGGATGCACTCAGCTTGTTTTCTTTTGTGGTCTTTTCACGGCTGTCAGGAAAAGCATTTTTACCCTCCTCTTGTTTTCGTCAGGCTTTTTTATCCTCTTTCGATCACTCATCACCCCCACTTTGTCCCAGAACAGTTGTTCCCTTTTTTTTTAGTCTTTAACTGCTTTTGTTTCTGTGATGAAAGCATGACTCAGTGTTGCACCTTACATGAACTGATGTAAATAAATATACTCATTCTTTTTCTGTTCTTGCATTCCTTTTGTCATCTATCCTCTATTTTCTACTCCTAACTCCAACTCTCACTACCCTTCTTCTTTGCCGCCGCCGTCCATCCTTTTTCCTCCTGTTTCGGTAAACCGAGGAAATCTCTCCCGTTGCTCTTGAAACATTTGTGTGGGTTCCTGTTTGACGCACACCGAGGAGCGAAGGGGAGAGAATCGGAGAGAGAGAGAGAGAGAGGCAGAGTGAGGGGGAGCGCAGAAAACCTGAGAAAAGTGGCTGGTTGTGTTTGTCCTTGTGTGATTCACCATCTGTGGTGGAGAGCGCTCTGTTACAGCAGTTTTTTTTTCAACCAATAAGATGATTGACATGAAAAATACATTAAAATGTGAGAAGGAGAAAAGAGGGTAGGAGGAGAGAACGTCTGGTCTTGTGTGTGATTCACAGTTACTTTGAATACTAAAAGCTTTGTCTGATTTTGAATATTAAATCTGACTTTATTGCTTTCAGATATGCAGAAGAAAAGGAAGGAAGGAAGGAAGGGAGGGAGGGAGGGATTGAGCGAAACAGGAAAGTGACCGAATAAAATTCAATTAAAATTAGATACAGATTAAAAATAGATCAAAGAGGACAGAGGGTGGGAGGGAAGAGACAGACAAACAAAGAGAGCGATAAGATGAGAAAGTAAGCTGGGGTGGAGAAAGAATGAAAGTAGGGGAAAGCAAACATTATTCAGGGTCACAACCAGAATGCATTAGCACGCAGACAGCGGGTGAGAATGGAAGCGAGAGGGGGAGATTTACAGATAGTGCCTTCTTGGAAGAAAAAGGAAGATAGGACGGACACGTGGAAGCGAAAAAAAAGAAAAGGGAAGGTCATGGGTGTGTTATCATTCCCATGCTAAATCTGTGTGATCCTTTATATATACAGACATGCACACATGCCCGCAGGCTGACATACTGTGTACAAACCTGGGAACCAAATAACTTTGTAACACACGACTATATCTAGGAAGCATCACTATGGTCAAAACATGTGGCTATGGTTCATAACAGTAAGTTGTACAGAAAGAATTACATCATATGTGTTCTAAGTCAGGCAATGGGTCATTAAAGTATTCTTTATATTCTTCTGAATATGTCTGTGATCATGAAATAATAAATACATAAGCGAGCATGTCACTCCGATAGTACTCAGAAAGCAGAGAGAGAGGGCCATGCTAAAACTGACATTTCATGACATTTGTCTTATTATAATAAGATGACGTCAGCTGGAGCTGTTATTGGTCTATCGTCACACAAAATTGGAAAATTATATCTTGAAAACTGTGGACACTAGACTGCTGACAAACAGGCAAATGGAACTGATTGCATACTCCCTGCCTTTGGGGGTAGAAGTGTTTCAAGTGCACCGCTATTAGTACAATCTGCTCAATGCTTTATACATTTACACTAGACATTTGACCTTGAGTTATTTGCTGGTAAGCTTGTTTGTGAAATGAAAGTTCATATTACTAAAGCTACTTTTGACTGCTCCCTTGCCGCAAAGGGTCACCACAGGAGCTAGCTTCCTGAACCATCCCTTAAGGGGATTTGTGTGTGTCTAGCTGGAATCGAACCAAGAGCCATATGCCTGCCAATCAAATGTGTTAACCACTACACCATAAGATAATGGTAGTGTAGTGTCGCTTTATATGATTGTGTTGAACAACGTTAAGATCATCATTCAGCAGTGTCACAGCTGTTGTTTCTCGTGTTTAATGGTTCAAGAGAAAGAGAAAACCAAAATGCAGCTAACTGGGGGAAAGTCCAAAACCCAAAGTGAGGTCTCAGCAATTTAAACAGAGTACATAAGGGTCAGGAAAAAAAAGTATGTGATGCAGCATGTGAGAACCCAGCTAAGGTTCAAAGACAACAAAACAAAACAATGAAAGAAAACCACATTTAACCATTTTTGTTTATGTTTTCCATGAATTGTTAACTGAAAAACTGTGTAGAAACTGCTCAATAAACTACAGTCTTATTCAATATTGGAGACAATGAAATATTGGAATGTCCAGTTGCTGCCAAAATGCATCATTTTATGGCTGTTTTTGTGCTCAGGTGGGCTTCTTGGTCCAGAAGACATGAAAAAAGTTCAGCTCTCAAAATGTACTGGTGCAACTGCTAGGTTATCAACACATACAAGTCAAATGTATTATTTTTAAAAAGCCCTGTTTGGGATTATATTCTCATGGACCGTCGCATGCTTCCAGCACAGCTGCTATTTTTAGATCGCTCAATTGGAGTCCAACTTTGTTATGTTGTCGTGGAGAAGCGGCGAGTCAAACCTGTGCGGCCAAAGAAACAAAAAGCAGGTTCTTTTTTTTCTTTCTGTTTTAAGTGCCGAAACATTATGGCAAGAACAGTAGCGCAGGTTCTGGATGTTGTTCTTCAAACGTCAGGATGTTACAGCAGAGCTCTACATTAATAGCTTCACAAATTCACATCGCACAACCTTGTGGGAAAGGCGAGTATGCTCCTGATCCCGCTCTTGACCTTATGTGCTTCCTTCAGGCATGGACACTCTGTCCTCTTCAAGTAAAAAGTGGTGAAAACATTGGGTCTTGCAGGGAGACTTAATTATGAGCAGCAGCAGTGGTCCTCCATACTAAGCATGGGTCAGTTTGAAAGAGAAGTTGATGCTTTTTTTTCTCTGTGCAAGTTTGAGGATTGGAGTTCCTGAAAGCAGTCTGGAGGCACTCGAGAGGGCAGGATGATCCTCAGAACTGTGATCACACTTCACATAAACTGGGTGATTGACTTACTGATTACCTTTGGGGGCTGCAGTCTGGTAGGAAACCCTATAAACATCACAAATAAAATTAGCAGGAGTGCAAAAGAAAACCAGCGGTTGTTCGCTGCTAATTTTTACAGAGCTCACTCTGAACTGCTGAGTTGTTTTCATATTTTCATCTGAAATTTGCATTTAAATTCAGTACCAAGGTCACTCAGCAACAAATTCAGTCAGTGTAATCCTCTTCATGCGCAACAGGACAATGCTAATGTTCATGCGAGGTCAGATTAACAGGCATTTAGACCCAACTGAATGCTTTCAAAATAAGCCTGTTTGTTTAAGCCCCCTTCCTTTAATAACAATAATAGACGTATGAGCAGCTGGTGAGCCCAGAGACCATGATTCATTCGAATGTTATGACAGAATTGAGGCGATGTATTTTATTAAAATCTATAGCAGCTTTTAAAAAAATGCAAATAACGACAGTAGGAAAAACAATAAACATGCAAAAGCAATAAATACAGGATGTGAATCAGAATGAAACACACTACCCAAGACTCAAATCACAAGCCAAGTACGCTTTGGGGATTTGTTTCCTTTACATCCTACAAGCATCCTGCAGGTCTGAATGTACAGCTTCATGTGCATGCACACTTGCACACTTGTGCCCATGATCGTCCCGAAGACTGACAACAAGCAGCGGAAAAAAAACATGAGCAGAGCAGGCTGTTGTGCTGTTTGGTGCGCTTACATCTGTATCACTGCTAGGCTCTAAAGAGTATTTCTGGGACTTGGAAAGATGCTAAAACACGCTTTCATCATGACACACTTTCCCCGTTAGCAAAAAAATAAATAAAACATCTTTGAAAAAGTGCATGAGGTGACACATCAGCTTTAAATGACACAAACAGAGCTGTGACCTGCACGACTGTGGGGGACGCTGTACTACTGACTATTACGTGTCTTACACATCATATATTAGGACTACCTGGGAGACTGTGACTATGCGGAAACACATGTCCATCTGTGTTTTGACACAGTTGTGTTTTTTCCTCACTGTGACTATACTGTGCGTACCTATGCCAAGTACATCTTTTTTTTAGCAGCAGCATCTTGTAATTGTTTGCACCAAGGCCCTAACAATCTCTTAGCAACAAGCTGTAAACCAGTAATGTGGAAGCTGATTAGACAGTAGAATTTAAAAGTCATTAACTCCTAATTTGTGTCTGCAGGTGAAGAATGACTGCAGCGGCAGGTGTGCTAACAGGCTTGGCCAAGCTAAAGCGCCAGGACTCTGCTCGCTCTCAGCATCGGCCCGTACCACCGACATCGCCGGGCCTGGGACACGCCGCCCCCGAGGCCGCTCCTAGGTGATTGTCATGTGCATTCATTTTAACACAGTAGACAGAACTATGAATTAGCCTTTTAAATTGCTACCTCTGCAGGAGGAAAGAGGATATTGTTACAAAAGCTAATGTGTGTTGGTGAAATTGCTTCTGCAGTCTCTGAACATTTGTTTTATTTGTTGCCCATTGCTGTTAAACTGTTGCCTCCAAAAACTCAGTTGTGTTTTCTTTCCATCCTTTCTCATTTAGGAAGAGGAAGAGGCGCACCGATGTCGTAGTGGTGCGAGGTAGACTCCGTCTCTACTCAGCATCTGGGTTTTTCCTCCTCCTGGGACTAATCATCTTGGCCATAGGGATTGGCATGGCGACGCTAGGTTACTGGCCTCACAGTAAAGTCATGCTCGCTGGAGGAGGAACTGGAGTCAAGACAGAAAAGGATGCAGCCAATGCAAGCCACAATGGGCAAGGTGAAGAAGGGTGACTAGAAACCTGCTGGCAAAAGTTTGTCCCACTCATGGCTCATCTGCTCGTTGTTTTGTGGTTTTAGGTACGCCTTCCAAGGAGACTGAGAGCGCTCTGATGCGATTCCTAGAACAGCATCTTCACTCTGAGAGGATGAAGATGCTTGGGCCCTTCACCATGGGCATTGGGATTTTTATTTTCATCTGTGCTAATGCAATACTTCACGAAAACAGAGACAGGGAAACCAAGGTAAGGCTGAAATCATCGCATCAGGATGCGCACAGTTGAAAAACTCAAACACTGTATGGGAAACAGAGAAGTTGGAAGGTTTTTGTGGGTCATGCAACTTTAGTTTTTGCATAATCTGCTTCAAAAGTAGGTTCTTTAATAATATTTCCATCAAATGTTTCTAAATTTAAAAGCCAGAACTTGTAGTTAATATTCCTTTCCTGTCACTGATTCTTGTTTCTGTCCCTCCTCCACTCTCTACAAAATGAAGGGCATGTACACTGCAGTCATCCATATTCATCATCTGTATAACATGCAGATCAGACTTCTCCCAACCTCCTTCCACCTTTAGCTCTGCAATTTTCCCTCTGATCAAATTCCCTCCGTTTCCATGCTCTCTTCGTCTCTCCTTTGATTCAATTAGCCCTCTCCTTCTCCCTTCCCTTTACTGGTAATCCTTGTGAGAAACATGTCCCCCAAGGCCACACGGTGCCAACGTGCACAAATTTAAAACTACAGGGAGATAATGTGTTTTAATGAAACGCTTCAAATATTTCCAGGTAATCTAAAATAAATGCTGCTGCTGCTACTGCTGCTAATACGATTCTCATTTGCTGTAGATCATCCATATGAGAGACATGTACTCCACAGTCATCGATATCCACCGCCTCAGGCAGAAAGAGCAAAAGCAACACCAACACCGGAACAGCACCTGTGCGAGAGAAGTCGGAGATTTTCGAGCCTTCGGCTGCGATACTGCCGCACGGTTAGCCAGCAACTCTCTCCTAGCCTTCTCCTCTCGTGCTGGAAGCATTGCCGGAGGAGGGAGAGGTTCTACAGAAGAGGAGGAGGTGTTGTTAGGGGATGAGGAGTATCACAGACGTAGAGAACAGGCTAAGATGGATTGTAACTTTGCAGGACTATTGGCACCCCTCTATAAGGATCGCCCATTTTGTGGCCCCGGGGTCGGGCTGGTTCATTCGGACTCCATGCGTCACCAGTGGTCAGTGGATGGAGATGGAGAGAGGGGAGGACACCATGCACGCTCTATTGTCTCCTCCTCCATCTCTGCATTTACGCTCCCTGTTATAAAACTCAACAACTGTGTTATTGATGAGCCGGAGATGGAGGCAATAACTGAAGAGGACAGAGGAGGAGAGAGAAGAGAAGGAGAGAGGTCGCAGCCTCTGACCTCCATGGAGTCTCTGGTGGTTCCCGTGGCATCTGTTGCCAAGGCCTCCAAACCACCGGGCCTACACAGGAGTAACTCTGCCTCCTCCTCATCCCGCTGCTCCTCCTTATCCTCGTCCTCCCTCTCCCCTGCTCCCTCCTCTACCTCAGGCTGCTGGCTTTCCCCGGGAGCAGCAAAGAGTGACTTTGGCTCCAACTCCTCTCTGCATATGCTCAACAGCCATTCCAAATCTCTGGACTTGGAGCGCAGGCCGAGCATGCTTAGCGTGAACCCGGAGCAGCGGAAGCACCCCAGCTGGCCCCGACTCGACCGCAGCAACAGCAGCCGTAGTAACAGCGGCAGTCGGGGCAGCACCAAAGGCTACAAGCGGCTGGAGGACAGAGAAGAACAAGGAGATCGGCTCTTGGAGGTGTCACAGTCTGTGGCAGCGAGGCGCGACTACAGTAAGCGCGAGAAGCTGCTAATGATATCCAGATCGCATAATAACCTGAGCTTTGAGCATGATGAGTTTAATAGCAGCACACTGAAGAGAGGCAGCTCTGAGACTCGCTTCTGATCGCACTGAACTAGAGGTTGATGACAGTTCTGTCCTGTTCTGTAAATTGCCCTCCACACAGTATGAATGTACAGCTTGTGCTGGAGGAAACTGACAAGTTTAATGGCTACACTGTGCAGAGAGGAAACTCAAGCAGTTTCAAGAAAGCCTGTTTTTATGAGCAGCAGGTTGTAGAGTAATGGAGCAACTTGCACAGTGAAAGAGTTCAGGTCCAATGTCAGTCAGATACAATGGGTCTACTGCATTAGGGTTACATTAGTTGATCTACGACAGTGATTCCTAATCCAGCGTACATCTGCGGTAGGTTAGCCAAGGAGTACATGAAAAGACTAGCTCAGCTGTTACCATTAAATAAAAGAATTAGTGGACCTGAGGAACTTTAGGCAGTGAAGGGAAAACTTCGGATAAGCAAATGTTTACAAAAGATAAAATGGTTAAAAGTGATTAAAAGTGGATAACTCGCTAAGTGTATAGCTAATAGTTGGAACTATTAGCCAAGAGCATGCACAAAGAAATGATGTTATGAGCTAAACAGGATGGATAACAAGCTGAAATACTGTACAGTAGCTAGCTAAATTCATAAATGTTGTCAGTTATTTTGCTGATGCTACTAAATTGCCAGCTTTCAGTACTGATTAATCCAATGAAATAACAAGACAAAAGTAGGCTAAAAGAATTTGAATTGTTACCTTAACATAAAAATAAGATTGCTAGCCATATAAATAAATAGGGGAAATTGGTCAATCGTCAGTGAAAATACTGGATAAATGATTAAAATAGTCATCTAATAGTCCTGGACTAATCATTGAGAAATTTGAACATAAAGGGTTTAACCAAATAGTTTTTTCAGTCCAGAGGGGTGAACTGCAACGTGAGATTAATGGGTTAGCAAGCTATGTTAAGCTAAAAGTCAGAGTATTCTGTGTCATGAACTTTGGTTCATGACTTTTACCTGGATAAATCACCATGGTTACTTATGCTGAACACAAAACTTATTTTGTTTTGTTAGGACAGCTAAAGCAAAGAAAGCCTGACTGGGTTGAACATCCTTTGTAGTATACTCCTCAGGACTGTTGGGATATGTAAGATGAAAAAGGTTGGATAAATGAAAAAAGCTCATTTGTACTAATGAGCTTGAAAGTCAATATTTGGTATGAGCACCATTATTCATCACACAGCCTGAACTCTTTTAGGCAAGTTTTGTTATTATATCTTTAAGTTGTGTTCAGGAATAGTTCTCCAGGCTCCTTTAGGGGCATTCAAAGATCTTCTTTGGATGTTGGCTGCCTTTTATTGTGCTCTTTGTCAAGATGATCCTGCTCTGTTTCAATAATGTTGATGCCTGGGCTCTGGGGAGGCCAATCCATGACTGATAGTGTTTCATTGTGTATTTTTCCATCCATATATGCTTTAAGCGCACTGCACTGGCAGTGTGTTTGGGGCCATTGTCATGCTGAAAAATTAAGCTGTTGCCAATCAGATGCTTTCCCGAAGGCATTGCATGGTGGATCTAAATCAGATCATACTTTTCTGAATTCTTAAATCAATCAGTGTTGACGAGATCCCCAACTCCACTGGCTGAAATGCAGCACCAAACCAAAACCCTCAACTGTGTACAGATGGCTGTAGACTTTCACTGTTCTACATGCTGATGACAATTTGAAGCAACACATTTTACATTTGTCTTAACTACTCCATAAGGCCTGTTACCATTGATTGTTAGTCCAGTTCTTGTATAATTTGGCATACCTCAGCCTTTTTACTCCCCATTTCCCTTTATTAACAATGGCTTCTTGACAGCCACCTTTCCACTGAGATCATTTCAGTCTTCAGTGAACAACAGATGGATCAACTGAAGGGCCAGGTGAATCCCTCAGGTCCTGTGTCAGGTGTTTGCTAATGATCTGACTTTCAGATACTGTTCATCTGTAAATATTTTTTTAGATCTGCCACTTCTTTTGTCTTCCTCTTGTCCAGTTTCCAAGAATCCTTTAAGGATACACTGCACACCATGCTGAGATATGCCGAGTTTCTAGCTAATACTATTAATACTTCTGCACAAATACTATTTTATGCCTGTCAAACTGTGATATCTTTGACATTCCTCATAGACTAAAGGAATGGGAACAAATGATGCGTTTTTGTGACAGGGTGCTAGCAATACAATTTGAAATTGGTTCTTTGCTAAGTTGTTTGTTAGGTATGGAAACAACACTGACTACTCCCTTGAGTTAGGTGCCTTTTTTATGCTTAAATTATTCATAGGTCTGTGTTAAGCAGCTTAACTTAAAACCAAAAAGTAATGGTCAGGTACAAGTACTGGACTAAAAAATAAAAAGCAGCCAATGTCCAAAGAAGAACTTTAAAAGACATTCTTTAAGTCCAGAGAACTATTGCTCATGACCACTTATTAATTACAAAAAATGTCCCCCTCAAGGGATTAATAATGTTTTTATATATTTTATATTCCCCTTGTTATAAGAGCTGTTTAACACCCAAATTTCTCATCCGTGGGATAAAGGTTTATTCTAATAAAATACATCACATCAGTCTGCTTAATATCATATTAAGAAATCATTTCTGAAGTTTTACCGTCACTGAGACAATATAACCAGCACTGCTACGTAAGGTTTTATACATATAAATCACCTGTTGCACAAAGGGTCCCGTAAGACAAAGGAAGTTACAACAATACCAGTGGGCTCTGCAACAGAGATATAAATCAAATAAAGATAGTAGCCTGGGAAATACAACAAAGAAGTCATGATGTCCTGCAGTATTACAGTCCATCTCTAAACTAGAAATAAAAACCTCAGTCTATGGCTCTGCTACAGGCATTTCAAGGTTATTTTTACAAGATTAATGTAATGGATATCATTCAGGATATTCAGTCATACAGTTATCTTTCTGTGTACTATCATAAAACTGAGTGTATGAGAAAATCCTGGTTCATCTGGTGCCTCAGCCCCAGTATTTTTTCAGTCAAAACAGAAGGTATATTTATAACAACCATTAGTTATTTCTGATCAACAATCAAAAATAAGTTAATGTTTGTCTATATCTAAAAATCTCTAATTAGGATAACAGAGAAAATCTGACTCTTTCTGTATCTGATTTATTATTGAATAAATGTTTGAACCTGTATAAAAAATAGTTCTGAGTATTAGAACAATTGAACCCATATTTATTTATCTTGTGCTGTCTTTATAAAACCAGAGATCTGTTTCATTCAAGTGTTGTTTCCTTTAATTTGATCACATTTCTATGATGGTTTGTTTTGAGGAATTCCTGTTCTTGGATATCTAATTGAGTTGACATGAATTTGCATTCATATTGTTCAATGGTTTTGGTTTGTTAGTGACCTCTGATCCTTCTAAACACTTGTGTAAATCTTTTTAGGAAACTTGTAATGTGTGTAATGAGTAACACACCTTATTTTGAGATCTAACATGATGTACCCTCCCACTCAGTGCCACATGCTGTATGAGTGTTAAAGAGGAACCCCTTTTAAAAGTGCAGAAATCTTTTCAGAGAGCTTTAATGGTCCCCCACAGTCTATGGGTCACTGTCGAATTTTAGCTTCACTAAATAAACTGTATTTTTACTGATATCTGTTTTGTCCTATTGGATGTATTTAAAGCAATTCCAATTATGCATGGATTTACACATAATAGCTCTTCTGTCGCCTTTTTCATGGATTGTGGGAGGCGAAAACGTCTCTTAGGCCAGCACACAAACACACATGTGCACACACACTGTGCACCAACATACCATCTGACCCCCCTCACTTAAGTAAGCTGTCCAAATATACCTCTAATTTCCATTCTCTGCCTCTTTCACTCACTCTTTCTCCTTCGCTGCATGCAAAATAACAAACAAAGGTCTGGATGAGTCATCACCAATTATCAGTCTGTGGCTCTGTGGGATAACACACACAAACTTGCGCAACACCCTCGCAAGGACCAAGGACTATTTACATCAGAGCATGCAAACATATTTTTTCTAAAATGCATCAAGCAAAGCACGCAGACACATGAGCACATGCAAATGTGCATTTACAATGGAATTCAAAAGCAGAAGGATGATGATGATGTCGTTTTAGCCTGAATATGTCAAAAAGTCAACTAAAGCTAAATCTAAGCTAAGCTGCCTGTACCAAAATCTGATCAGATGGACTCAAGAAACCATTTGTCAGTACAACCTATTACATTCTAATAATGTCATTTGAGCTCATTTTAAACTGAACCTGGACAAAGTTCAGGTTACTGTGCATGCTTAGCATTTAAATGACATTCATCAATTATGTTTAATAAATGCCTCAGCTGTTTATTCACAACTAGTAGCTTGCAATTTCAGTCAATAATACCCTTCTGTCTCCTTTCATTTTAGCGGACGTTTCATTATAGCGAATGTTTTTGGTAGCAGATGCCTGTGTCAGTCTGTTTGTAAACACAATACCTCAAAAGGTTTTGAATTAATTCTGATAAAACTTTATAGGGGTGTAGAGTGGGGTCATGTTAACAATCCATTAAAATTTGACTCATATCCACCGAGGTCTTCAAGGTCAACATAATAATTTATCGGTCAAAAATAGACAAAAAACTGCACGGTGTCAACGCGTTAGCTCGTTTAGCTCGGTAATGCGTAAGGGCCCTGCAGCCCCACACACAGGGTGATCCGCGTTAACTCGCTAACGGAGATTTGCCGCGTTAATGCGGTTATGGCGTTAACATCATTTTAACGAGATTAACGCTGACAGCACTAAAATATACTCAAAACTATGTCAGGTATGTTAAAATGAATTCAACAGGGCAGATAACAAAATCCTGCACTTTGTGCTTGTTTTTACTGCACTGTAAAATATGTTTAATGAGAACATGTTGGCATGGGGTACAAAATCAATATATACAAAAGACAATGATACTATTCCTTTAAAAGTAAATACAGCCCAGAGAGTCAGCTGCATTGGCAGAGGTCTGCATTCTTGGAGTGCTTCTTGTTTATTGTGTTATTTAGCTATTTTAACTGTTTAACCGCTAACAACGTAGCCATAATTTTCATTACTACTTTCAAACTTCTTATACATAGTTTTTTTTAGCTATTTCAACTGTTTATTGGGCATATTTGGGTAACACCTTCAATGAGTATTTATATATTTTTTCAATTTTTGACTCTTAATGTTTTCTGCTAAAACCCCTCTAGGTTCAATCAATTTTTTGATTATTACATCAATATACATTTTCAACTCATCCATATTAACTTTTTGCTGTACTATCCGTATTGGCATTTATAACTAAAATTTAAATATAGTTTGTCCACCTGAGGGCACTTTGCAATTTCCCTTTTGGCAACACATGTTTGGAAGCCACAAACACAATCAGCTGCTCCTAGAAGAGTTGGGAAGAGCATAAACAAACAAATAAGTAAATATAAACCTACATATAACAAATGTTAAGGAAATCAGTTTCCATTTCATGTATCTGAAAGACAAAAAAGTATCCCCAAATACTGGTAAATATCTAAATATCGGTTTCGGTATCAGCCTTAAAAGTCCTTTATCAATCAGGCTCTATAGGATTATTTTGCGATTTCTGTTTTTGTCCACTGAGTTGAGTTGATACACCTCGGGGCACTTGGCTGTTTCAGCGTAGATATAGCCAGTTAGGTCACATACTGGCTTTGTAATACTGTGGTCCAGTAACTATCCCTAATATTTAGACCTGCATGTCCCTCTTCACCTTACAGTTTAAATAAAAAACAAGTCATGTTTCTCCAAAAGTGGTGTCAACGTAGTGGCATACAGGTAAATCAAACTTCCACTAACTGTGTTTTAGTTGCTATCAGCAACACTTACCTTGCCCCTTAAGCCAGATGGTTGACTGGTGAAAGCTGCTCAAGAAGTGCTCCAACTGTTACACATAGATATAGAAATAAATCCTTAGTGCATCAACAGGTGGTGTGGCCAAATACCTTTTTTTTTCTGTGTGTGTAACTGTGATCAACCAGAGCAGGGCGCACATGCGATCCCTCATCAGCTGTGCAGCTGATGTGTTACGGCGAGAGACAGCTCGCGCCTTCTCACCTCCTCGGCTGTGCCACACACTTCAGCTTGCTGAGGAGCTCGGGCTTTTAATCTCCCAGCCTTTCAACGTTTCAGTCGATTTAAGTACTGCTATAGCTTTGCTTACTTTACAGCAGTTTACTTCAATTGCTGGACTGAACTTAAGTGATTTCTTGAGTAGCTGCATGGTTACTGATGCATAATGAAATAACCCAGATCAAAAACACTGGTGTAGCCCTGCCTCTCGCCTTATGGCAGCTGGGATAACCTCCAGCCCTCCTAAATTAGATAAGTGGAAGAGAATGAGTGGGTGGATTGATGGGTGGCTATTATAGTGCAGGGTGAACAATAACTGTAGTAGACTTCATGAGTATCAATATATACTGTTCAAAACAATGAAAGGAACACTATGAAAACACATCAGATCTCATTGGGGGAAACAAGAAATAAGATCTATATTTATATTATACTGATATGGACTGAGGTGATCTGTTAAGAATGGAATGAAAGGATAGAAATGAAAATTGGCAACCTACCTACAGAGGGCTGAACTCAAAATGAAGCAACAGGCTAGTCCATTTTCATTGTAGGAACTCAAAATGGTACTCACGAGTTTGTTTGCCCCCCCAGTGTGACCTCTGCTGGGCTTGTAGAGGTGTGTGTGCCCTCTATGGATATGCCTCCCAACATCATTACTGACCCACCACTAAACCGGTCATGCTGAACGATGTTACAGGCAGCACGTTCTCCATGGTTTCTTAAGACCCTTTAATGTTTGTCACATGTATTCAGGGTGAATGCACTCTCATCTTCTCAATCTCATTAGATTCAGGTCCACATTCCTGCATCTCATTCCTCAATATCTGTACAAAACCACATGAAGCTACTAAAAATGGACTGAAGGCATGGCTATACCTACATTTTTAAGGATTAACATGTATGAAAGACTGAGCTTATATGTGCTATGGTCTGAAAGCACTGAAAGATGAACACATTGTTAGTCATATTCTGTCACTCTGTACTTTCAGACCCGTCTGTAAACGTCCCAGGGTCCCCAGAGCAGCAATGGCATTTTGCAATACACAGAATAAAAAACTGAAAAAAAGCCACGAAGGCTGCACAAATGACAGAGTGGCAGCAAATAGAATTGAAGCTCATACTTCAGAAAAAGTACAGACAAGGAAGTAAAACATATGAATCTCTTTTTCTTTGTCATGTTTGCTTGAACAGCGAATGACAGAAGGTATAACTCTGTAATAAAGGCAACAATGTGGAACTAACGGGCAGATAGGGCTGCACAAACACATACAGATCATCAATTACTTAATCTGCTTTATTCACATGTATCCACGTCAACAGATTAACCCCATTTCAACAGGGCTTAATTTGGGTGCGATTCTGTGTATTTTATTGCATTAAAAATCAGACATTAGCAGCATATGCGCTCAGTGCTACTCCCTTGTGTTTTTGCCAGCAACAACAGCAGTGATGTGGGCAGTTTACTGACATAATCATCTAATAAACAGACTAATTACCACGACACATCTGGAGGGTAAATTGAATGGTTTGCAGATTAGCAGAGTAGGAACGGCTGCCAGGAGGGTGAACAGCGTTAACACAGCTGTCACGGATAATAGCAACGCATCGTGTATTGGGATGAGCCATGCTGAATTAGTAATGGAAGTGACTCATCTGTTCGGAAACATGTTGGTTTCTGGAGCGGTGAATGCCGGACCGGATTTTTTTATAAGGTTAAAAAAAAGCAACTGACTTTTTTTTAAATTGTTTTTTTTATCCAGACAAAATCCTCCACTGGTTGTTGCAGATTTTCACTTTCAGATGCAGCTTACTAATGGTGCCTTTATGTGTTTGAAGAATATCAAAGGCCAGTTCCTTCCCTAAATAAGGCCACATGTTTTGGTGTCTGTCACGGTGTTTAGAGAAACCTCACTGCGTGTTGTCGTTATATCACCCTGAAGCCTCTTCCAGTTGTTCCCGATCCCTTTGCGCCGAATCCCAAGTAATTAGGCAGAAAACGGAGTTTCCCTGCCGCGTGTCATTGAAAGAGCCTTGTGGCTATAGTTCCAGTGTGCTAGTGTGTGTTTGTGCGTCTATCTGTGGGTTTGTGCGCTTGCCACGAAGCAGCAGTAGGGGTGCCAGCCTTGTTGCCATAGCAGCCCAAGATGTGCTCTGGACCCCTGCCTGAGGAGTAAACTCACTCACAGAAATGAACGCAAACTGAGCTTTTTAAAAAAACATAATAACCCCCCAACAACCAGTCATTTAATGAAGCCAAAATATAAATTATAAGAGTTAAATGGAGTTTTAATCCTGTGGCTCGATCCAATAGGCTCCTGTACTGTCCCACAGTGATAACAGACAGATCAGGTAAGGCCTGAAAGGTTTACGTGTGCTTGACCTGAATGTGTCGAGGCACAGCTGACAGAGTAAAGCAATGAAGTACACTTTATAAATAAATGAAAGAAATGCATTCTAAATATAAGCAGAGACAAGCCCCTTATTCCCATATCTGTTCCAGTGCTGCTTTGGTAAGCTTAAAGTCTCAAGAGGAGCTGTTCTGAAAAGCTGCACGGGTGCGCGCCCCTCTTTAATGCAGCAGAGATCAAAATTTACTGATAGCAGCATTATGGCTTTCAACTTCTAAAACTGGCTTTGACCTTTCCAGCTTCATCCTCACATGTTGTTTTAGCGTCTAAAGTTAGAAAGGGTTTATGACATTTTGCTTTTTTTATGTGTCATAATGTAGGGAGCTAGATGCCGTTCGTTTTGGTGGAGGGTTGTTCATCATTCAGCAGGATTTCGGGTACAAAGAAAACCCACAACATGTATATTTTATGTATCTTGGACCAAGAAAGCTTTATAAAAACGCTCCCAGTGACACATACATGATGTCTAACTTATGCAAGATTAAAACTAAGAGGAACAACGTTACAGTGGTGTTACGTTGGAGCTTGTTAATGTCATTTCTGAGCTTGTGTGAGTCTGCAAGGCATTTGATTGGCTGGCATTTACCCATATCGCTACAGAAAATATTTGAGGTCAGCTCGACTTTACATTAGTCACTCATTACTTCCGTCACTCAGCATGGTGTAAAATGGAATTTTGCCATGAAGACGCTGTGGTGTTCCACCTTTAGAAAATGGAGAAAGTCAACTCTAAGAGCACATTAACTAATGCCTTAATTGTCGCATTTAATTAATTAGTCTTTTTTTGTTCACCACTGGTCCAGCAAGCGGCCCACTGGGAATCCTCCCAAAGCTTCCACTCTGGCACTGCATCACAATAAATGAAAAGTAATACTGTGACTATTTGAAAATGTGGCCCAAGATACTTCATGTACATAAAGAAAAGATCAAAAAAGAATATTAGTTAAGACGTTTAAGAAAAAACTATATAACTAAAAATGCTGAACTATATAATTACACATGCAGGAGCTGCTCAACCATGAAAATCAATGTCATGAAGCTCCCGGTGGACAGTTTCTGGGCTGATGCCAGAGGAGGTTTGGAGTGGTGCAGATTTTGAGTCACCAGGTCTTTTTTGACTTTTATACACCATGCACCTCAGCACTCGACCTCAGTGCAGGGCTAAGTGCAAGTTTGGTTTGGTTTGTTTTTTGCTTTTTTTTTTACACCTGTTGAAATGGGGCTGAAAACACTTGAATTTAAAGATTTGGTGCTGTGGCCCAATACTTTTGTCCATATAGTATATTTATAGCTGCTGTCATTCTGTGTCAACATGAATAACTACCAAGGTTATGCTCACCTTTGGTGCATTTTTCTGAAAGCAGATGAGCTAAAGAGTAAAATAACCTACTCTATTAGGATCTTCATGATTATTAATCAAAATCCAACATAATGTCTTCAAAATCTGATTTTCTTGGATTGAAAATGCTGTTTTTTACTGCTTAGTATTAGTTTTCTATTCACCTTTTCAACCCAAATAAACACGTTTTAGGCGGTACTGGGAGGGAAGGAAGTCGTTTCTTTGCTGTGCAAATGGCAAGAAACAAAAATTCAGTCACATGTTGTTGCTTTCAGTAGAACATTTGAAACTAAACTGTGCATCAGGATTCAACAATACCTCTGGAGTGAGACAAAGACAAACAGCTGTGTATGGTCCACATTTACACATCAGCTATGCCCGAGAATCAAATTAATTTGACAGTGATATAAGGATATCTAAAAATACTTTGATGCCTCTGCAGCAAAGCTCATTAGAGAGAACACACACACACACACACACACACACACACACACACACACACACACACACACACACACACACACACACACTGTGCCAACACCAGGTGAGTCACTAGTGGGCTTTGCATCTGTTTCATATTACTTTCTAAATACAGTCTCTGCCTTTCTATTTCTCCTTCCATCTGTTTCTTCTCTCTCTTGTGGTTTCCTGTTTCTTACCTCCTCATTTCCCCCACACTCACCCACCACCTTCACCATCGCTTCTCCTCTCTTCCTACCTGCCTTTCAATTATTCCTTCTCCCTCCCCTGTTCTTGTATTCTCCCATACTCCCTCCACTCCCCACCTTCTGCCTCTACTGTATGTCTCTGATCCCCTGCTTCCCACCGCTGTCCTCAGTTCTGTCTGTACTCTCTCTCCTTTCCATGGACATGACAGCAGAAACTAGCAGAGAGCTCCAACATAAGCTGTTGACTAAGGGCCTGAGTGTGGTAATATTTCACACACTCTTCAGTGAGTGCTACTCAGACAGGCAGGTGGAGAGAGCCACTAATGAGAAAACCTTTGAGACTATAATGGTACAAATGAGAGAAATAGATAAATCTGCCCGAGTGCCACTATCTCAGTTATTTGTTGCTCTGGATAGTCCCGTCTGCTGTCTCTTATTCCAAACAACAGGATGTGATATCATTACA
This sequence comes from Oreochromis aureus, assembly GCF_013358895.1. Taxonomy (NCBI): domain Eukaryota; kingdom Metazoa; phylum Chordata; class Actinopteri; order Cichliformes; family Cichlidae; genus Oreochromis; species Oreochromis aureus. The sequence goes on from NC_052956.1 coordinate 6,358,866, forward strand.
TGACATTTTGAGATAATCACGGCAGGTTTTCCTGCTAAACAGAAATGTTTAGGTACAGTGTATTTCTTTTAATGAGGTTTCCCTGAAGTAGCTGTGTACTTACATTTCAGTTTTAATCAAGCAAACATCAGTACGAATATTAAATGGGTAATGAGGGATGCAGCCCAATATATTTGATTGGACTCGCTTTTTAAGTGTCTGAAGTCCATGAACAGTAGTGGACACAAGGAGCAGAGAGAAAGAGACTCATGGGAAATTAATGCTTTGTGAAGGTTTGTAATGGACACATCCCTGGGTATAGTGAGCCAGCGTGGGTGGACTGACAGAGAGGTCACATAACTAACCGTTTTTGTGAGTGTGTGTGTTTTGTTCTTTGTGTGAATGTTTGTGGTCTCCATGAGGGACTGGAATGACTCTTACAAGTCAGCAAACTAAAAGCTTTTCCACGCAATGCTCACCTCTACGTCTACATAAGACATGCCATGTACACTAACTGTACACTGCATGCAAAACACACACACACACACACACACACACACACACACACACACACACACACACACACACACACACACACACACACACACACACACACACACACACACACACACACACACACACACACGGGACACCCAGTTGTTGCAGGAGGATTTGCAGTCTCTGTTCTCATTAATAACCTACAGTGGATGCATGAATGAGCTAATCTGTGTGTAAGATTACATGTCTGTGAATGAGGTTGTACTTTTACACATGCATTTATGAGCATGTATGAGACCGTCCCATACTGACTTACGCTTTTACAAAAATGCACACACATTCATACGTTTATGTGGAAGTGAATATGTGTGCAGAGGTCAGTGTGTGCGTGCTAACACTGTGAGACCCCTGTATTTTCTTTCTTTCCAGGCTTGATCTGCCTAATCAACCAATCAAGAGGAAGCAACCCACATCTGTCTTAACGAGGCAATTAAATTAGTGCTACTGAAAGGAACAGCCTCGGGGCTCTCACACCCCCTCCTCCTGATGCTCCTCTCGTTTTCTCCTCTTCGAGCTTTCTCTCTCTCTTTCTCTCTCTTAATTGCTATTCCCTCTCTCCAGCATCTTCCCCACTGCAGCCCCCTCACTGTGTCTAATATTTCCTCAGTGTCCCTTCATTCGTCATTTTTGGTTCTTTCTATATTTTTCTATGCACTTCTCTCTTTCTGGCCCCACGTTCCCCTCCATTCTAATACCAGCTATTGTCCTCTTTTGTCTGTTCTTACTACTCGCCTAATTGTAGTTATCAGTCATGTACCTTGTTACAGAGCTGCTAAATTGGCCACAGGAAATACAAACAGTGCAATTGTGGCTGTGTCTGCACAGTGTGCATTCAGGGCACACAGCGCTAAGTATAGGTCATCTACCTATTAGCTGTGCTAAGTGTCAAACATGTAATCAGTGGAAATGGGCACATAAAATGATAGAAAATAGACCTAAAAGGTCAAAATAGGGTTTTAGTCTATATTTGTGGCTGTAAATATGTTGCAAAGTGAAGTTATTTTAACTTTCCAGAGATTTACTTGCTTTTGGAGTCAGCCTCATGTGACCATTTAAGTCACTGCACTTTCTGATACTTAGACATTGCATTCACTTTGCATTCGTTTTCCAACCTACTTACTATATTACAGTACTGGTGAGTTCACACTGTTGTTCAAGAAGTTTCAGCTAAAGTAAAAAAGACCCTGAAAGTTTTAAAAAGGGAGAATGAAGTAATCAACTGTGTATGAGATATAGCCTACAGATGGGAAATAGATCAAAGTAGAAAAATGATGTTGGAAGAGCTTGAAGAATTCCTGGTAGAGTTTGCAGAGTTCAATAAAATCCTGGTGAACCATAGAAAAATAAATAAAACCTTAAAAAAACACAATCTCTATGATGATGATGGTGTCCTTCCCATGTTTATACTCATCAAACATTTGGTGAGCTTCCATGCTTTGTGTATTGATAATTATATTCATAAACAACTGTAATCTTCTTTGTACTTTAACGACTTAGCATGATATACAGGACATTTACAGTTTGTGTTTCATGTATTGCTTCAAGCTTGCAACTCAGAGCAAGCAGCTCTTCCAACACTGAAGCAGATGGAACGCAACAGAAGACCAAGCGCGGAATAAAATGCAGTAATGAGACAACAACAAAAAAATGACCATCACAGTCAGATGACTGAAGGTCCACGCTGACTAATGAATCCTGGTTTCTGTTCTCACATGCTGATGGTGGGTTGAGAAATTGGCATAAATAACCATAACCAAAAATCTGCTGTGAGTTGGGTGAACATCGCACACTGTTAACAATCGTGGAGTTGTGGAGTTCTCCTGATAGAAACTAAGTGGGAGTGTGTCTAAGATGCTTTTGAAACAACCTATTATTGACCTTTAGTCCATATTGGTTTTATAGATATTTGAATGGTTTTGTTTAAATGACTACAATCGGGGAATTTCCAAGAAATCTGCTGCTAAATTAATTCCCCTTCAACATGCAAAAAAGCATCTGTAGTGTTTCTGAAGCTCCTGATCTTCCTTCTCCTATACTGTGTGTCTGATCAGGTGTTTATAATTTCCTCGACTGGCAAGACATGGATAGGAACATGAGCATGCACATAAAAACATACAGAACCAATGCGTGTATTTAAACTCAACTAATCTGAATGCCTCATTGGCCTCTTTACATAAATAAAAGCCAGTGTTTTGTCACACAGTGGTTAGTGATGTGCCATCCTGAGCATTTTAGCCATCGCCATCATAGTGTTTTCAGACTCGATGTGAAGATGTTGGCGTGGATCTGACTCAGAAACTTCAGTACACTGCGAGTTCTTATGGTATTGAATTGTCAGCACACCCTCATTTATTTTTTTTCTCTTTTTTTCCAAATGGGCCATGCTTATAAAACAAACATCATGTTTTCTTCAACTAACAACTGAGAAACCACACTCACCAGGAAAGTGTCTATTAAGGTCACAAATCACATAAGCAGTCTGAAGTAAGTTTGACTTTTCTCTGAGGAAAGAATGCAGACCTAAGAAAATCTCACCTTTAAACATAAATATGCATGAATATGGAGTTAGTGGGTCAACTGTTTGCTGTGTTCTGTGTTCAAAGGGTCACCATAGCAGGTAGCTCTGCATGTTCGATTTGCTCTGCAGACTTTTACACCAGGATGCCCATATCTGACAGTCCCCATGGGATTTGTGTCTCCTCCTGGAAACGAAGCAGGGATCTTCCACTTGTTAGAAATGTGCACACTGCTACAATAAAACATTGTCACCCTCTTTTGACCAAAGTTAGAAAGTAAGAGGTGGGTGAGCTCATATGGTGTCGTTTCTTTCCTCAAAAGATCACAGAGAAATGTAATATTTCGTGATTAGAGCGTGACAGTCTTGTTTCTATTATGTGTGGAAATATGAATAATGCATATGTGATATGATTTAGGATAGCTGGAGGACCAAAACTAAGTTTGTCTTTGTACAAACAGAAATTGGATACAAATTGTCTCAATTTGTCAGAGATAGAGACAGAGGAGAGATCAGTATTGTTTCCAGTTGTCTGGGATAATTGCTTCACTTGGGACAATGATGCTGCAGATACTGTGCACACACACACACACACACACACACACACACACACACACACACACACACACACACACACACACACACACACACACACACACACATATTACCATTACGACAATTGGCTCTAACAGTTAACAGAAATGTCCACTGTTGTTGAAAGCAACAATTAGCTTTGTAAGATATGCCTCATATACACAGGCACGGTGCACGCTGCATTGACGCCGGTGTGTGCTCTGTAGTCGTTTAGCAACAATAGTTGCCACAGTTACCACTTATCTACAGGACAAAATTACTAAAAATCACACACAATGGCATGTTAAGTGTTTACAGTGAGAGGTGGAATCCGTGATAACAGACAAAACAACAACAGAACCATGAGAGGGCAATAATACCAGAGACAGATGTGACATTAAAACCAAAATACAAAACACATGCTTAACATGGAGACAAATGCGATGGGGAAAATGTTACATAACGGTTTGTGCACGATATAGCAGTAAATGCAAACTTTCAAATGCCTCCTTGTCTCACGGTTATGAATATGGTTGTTTTGTCAGATGCTGCTGGCAAGACAGAGATATGTACAAAATGTCCCGGGGCTTCAGGGTCTTGACACACTGTTTGCAGCAGTATTGGACCCCAAGAGATAACAGTGTTTTTATAAGAGGCCAAAAAGTCTCTATAACCAAGTCTACATGGAAGGAACATGGCTTGGGTTACAAGATGTCCTTTTCACTTCACTAACCCTTCTCTTATTGTCACAAATCCTCTACTGACACCAAAGGACACCTTGTGCATACTTTGGGACACCAGCGCTGTTGATGGCATGAAAACAGAATGATCTATTAGACTGGAAAACCTCTTAAAGAAAAAGCCTTTGCACAAAGTCACAAAGAGGATGAATCAATGTGCATATAGTGCTGTGAAAAACTATTTACCCCCTTCCTGTTTACCTTTAGTTTTTTTGTATATTTGTCCCAGTTAAATGTTTCAGATCATTAACAAACTCTAATATTAGACAAAGATAACACAAGTATATACAAAATGCAGTTTTTAAATGACGTTTTCATTTATTCAGGGAAAAAAGGCTATCCAAACCATCCTTACACTGTGTGAAAAAGTATTTGCCCCCACTGTTAAATCATGAATTAACTGTGATTAACCACATTATTGGAAAGTTGAGTTCAATTTCAGTAGCCACATGGTGGCCTCATTACTGCCAGACCTGTTGAATCAAGAAATCACATAAATAGAACATGTCTCAAAGTGAAGCAGCTAAAAGATCTGAAAAAGCAAGACATTATGCCACAATCTGAAGAAACAGCTGAGAAACAAAATCACTGACATCTGTTGATCTAGAAAGGGTTAAAGGGCCAATTTTAAGGTTCGGGGACTTCAGCGAACCTCAGTCATAGTCATCATCCACAAATTAAGATAATTTGGAGCAGCGGTGAAGCTTCTCTGGAGTGGCCACTCTACCCACATTACTCCAAGAGCACATCAACAACTCATCCAGGACGTCACAGAAGAACCCAGAACAACAACTAAAGAACTGCAGGTCTCACTTGCCTCAGTTAAGGTCATAATTTAACAATAAGAAGGAAAAAATGTCTTCTGTGTTAGAGAACAAGGAGAAAACCACTGCTGACCAAAAACAACACAATGGCTTGTCTCACTTTTACCAAAAAAACATCTTGATGATCCCCAAGAATATTCTGTGGACTGATGAGACAAAAGCTGACCTTTTTGGAAGGTTTGAGTCCCGTTATGTCTGGCATAAAACTAATACACCCCCTTTGATAAAGATAATGTCATACCAACAGTCATGGTGGTGATAGTGTGATGGCCTGGGGCTGATTTACTACTTCAGGATTTGGACAACTTGGCATAATTGATGGAGGAGGATTAGGAGCAGAGATCGGAAGTAACGCGTTACTGTAAACAGATTACATTTTCAAGTAACGAGTAAAGTAAAGGATTACTATTGAAAAAAAGTAATTACATTACTGATACTTTCCCGTAAGCATGCTGCGTTACTGCATTACTAAACCGTGATTTTGTTTGTGAGAGTGTCTCATGACAATGACGTAAGCGCGTGGTAAGAGACGTGTGCAGATCAACAATGGATAATATAACGAGTGCGGGAGAGAGTATGACCGTGCAGCATGTAAAGCGTGGAAGTACTGACCTTACTTTGAGTTTGACTCTGTAAAAAGTGACAAAAACATTAGCGTCTGCTGTACACTGTGTGGGAAGAAAACTTCTTTTTACAGAGAAAAAAACCCCTAAACTGCTGAGCAAGTACCTAGCATTAAATTCACAGAGAAACCCCCGGATCCCACTGACATGACCGCTGCGGCACACCGGCACCAGGGCAAACCCCCGCCTGCTCCACTCCTGTTCAGCAGGAGTGGAGCAGGAAAATAGATTTAAAAGCGACAGGACTTAGTGCCGCTGAATCTTCGATTTTATTTATTTTTTCTCCTGTGTTTTACTTGCATCTATTTGACAGAGTGAGTGTAAACAATTATTATTAAAAAAATATTTTATTTTATATACTGGAATATGGAGAAAATAGGTTTAAATGTTAAACAAATTTCAAAGACAGTTGCATAGAGTTTAATTTTTGCTTGATGCAATGTGCATAAAGTTAAAAGATTAAAACTAATAAAACAAATTTTAAAAAGAGACTTTTTCATTTGATTACATTTTATATGATGGATTATGCAGAAAAAGTAGAATTGGGCTGAAAGGTCTACTGCTTTATTACCTATTCAGGTTATGTATCATGTTTTTAAAGTAACTAAGTAACTAATTACTTTTGAAAATAAGTAATCAGTAAAGTAACGAGATTACCTTTTTGGAGAAGTAATCAGTATTTAGTTACTAATTACTTTTTTCAAGTAACTTGACCAACACTGATTAGGAGTAAAACCAACATTAATAATAATGCATTTTAATGACATAACAGGAAGTCCCAAACTAGTACTAGTACTTTTCTCCAAACCCTCTCCTGTTTTTATGATCTGTAAACAAATGCTGAGATGAACCGTAGCACTCCAGCTGCTCACAAACAGCAACAATAAACTTTTTTGACAGTCTTTGGGAGAATAGCTTTAAGCTCATTTTCACTGAAGTTCAATTATTTTCATCAGGACATTTTCGCCTCTGTGCACATTGACTGCCATAATTTCATCATTTCGCATCTTTGCATAGACATTGTATATAATTGTCTGCAGACAGCAACGACACACACAGTGGTATTTGTCTGTCTGCTATGCCTCTGTACTGTTATAGTGTTTGTATTGTGCTGCAGCACGCATTTTTTTTTCAGCTGTACGGCCAGGTGTTTTAAGGTAAGAGAACACTCACGGGCTCTTCTCTCCACACAGAAATACCTCTCATGTTGTGACACATCGCATCATAATGTAGCCATTATCAGGATCCACAGGTCTTGCACAATGGGGTGAGTTTTCAAGTAGAGAAGGCTGGATTTTTGTCTGCTCATGAAACGTCCATAAATATCTACAAATAAAAATCTGTGTTTAAAACTCATTTCAAATACGTCTGCCCTTTCATCAACCACTAACTCCCAACATAGCTCTACATCTTGCTCAAAACTGCTATCTGTAGTGCATTTTCCTTGATAAATTATTAATATAGAATTCAGATAGATTTAGCGATCTCTCCACACGACACTGTTGAGAATTGTTGATCATTATGTCACAGCTTATGTGGGTATGACTGTCTTAATCGACGATAAAGTAGATAAAGTGCATTTACCTGAAAAGTAAAAAACAAAAACAAGCAAAAAAAACAACACAGCAGTAGAAATCGCACATCACATTCCAGTTTGTTGAGTTGGAAAGACGTAAAAGGTCAATATAAAAAGAAAAAGCACTTCACTCCTCGTGTGTGACGCATACAAACATGCAAACATTAACCTTTTTCCCCTTTCTTGTCTGCATGCCTCTCTCTGATAAACACACACGAGTCCACTTTGAGTTATGAATTATACACACGTCAACCTACAAAGAACTTAAAAGCTGTGCTCTGTGTGTGTGTGTGTGTGTGTGTGTGTGTGTGTGTGTGTGTGTGTGTGTGTGTGTGTGTGTGTGTGTGTGTGTTTGGGAGAGAGGAATAAAGAGAGAAACTGACATATACACACGCAGCAGGATCAAGTCTTTGATTCTGGGTGTAAGCCTCCTGTCAGCTCAGCCAATCCAGGTTAAGTTCATCCAAGGACAACATCCAAGTTCAAATCACATCATGTCTTAAAATACAACAGCAGGAATAAAAGCACGTGCAGGGTTTTGGCCAGGAAAATTGCTCTAACTGGCAGGTTCAACAGCCCAGGTGTACCATTTTCAATCAGCATACTGCCACACCACCCTTTGTCTCAAATTATAACAAAAATTTGCCCAAAGGTTTCATACAGATGTGAAGATATTCAGATAGCTACACAGATGCTAATAGTACTCTGAGGTAGAAAGGGGCTGTTAAATCCACAGACTGTGGATCAGTTTAAAAAAAACTGTGTTCACACATGTGTACATAAGACATTCTTAAAACTGCTGCTTGTCAGTGAGACAAAATAGGACCAAAAATGAATGATTTTTGTTATGTTAGTATTACATATTTGTTCCAGTCAGCACAACTTTGAAACATGTATAAACATGTATATTCACTGGTTGATATAGTAATTAGAAGTATGTTCTGTCCCTGCAATATGTTCCAAGACTGTCCTCTGACTGGACTTGAAATGTAGAAAATTTATTCCTCTCCCGAATATTTAAATATACCGGGGGGGGTCGTAACCAAACTGAGAGTGAAAACAAAATATTCTGTGTTTGCGCAAAGAAAAGTGCACATAAATTGTTAGATTAAATGTCATTTGTGTTAAAAATGTTATTTCTATTCATTTACTTGCTTATTAATACAAAAAAATAGATATGACACTTATATTAAAATTTTCACAAAGACATAAATCCCTGTTTTTTAATGAACTGGGCTGTATAATCCTCCCTTCAGCTGACTCATTATTCTATCTTGTTCTGCTTCTTTTCCTGCCTCTGCTGCCTTTTCATTAAAAGCAATAACAGGAAAATGAGTGAACATGCATTGCACACGATCATGAAGGATAACTTGAATTGTACATAAGACAGCTGTGAGCAAAATCGTCACAATAAAATTACATGTGAGAATAGAGAAAGCACTTTGCACAAACAGAGTGAGGTTACAGCAACACACTATTATTAATAACCACTATAAAGAAACACAGTCATAGCAGCAAGCTGAGGCAATGACGATAATAATTTAAAAAGTACTACCCTGGATGTTACTGTGGAAACAAGGTAATGGACAAATGACATTGCTGTTATACTTCTTTGAAATCTGCTGCACAGTTGATGCAGCGTATTATGAAGTATCTGAGACAAGTCTGAATAATTTCAATAATTAGCAGGCTTTTCCACACAGACCCTTGTGCTCATTGTCTAATGACTTAGACATCACTCAGAACCAAGCAGACACCAGCAGACCCTTGTGGATTCACGGACACGCAAAGTATAATCGCAACTGAAATCCAGCTGGGATCAGAAGTTTATTTCCACACATCATGGCCGTGAATGTCATGGTAAGTTTGGGCTTTTAATGATTTCTTTGAACTGTTTTCAAGGGTGGAATGATTGCGTCCTATCTTCCTCCCCTCACCTCAACCCGTTGTGGCAGATGGCGGCCCTTCCCTGAGTGTGCTTCTGCCAGATGTTTTTTCCTTGTAAAAGGGAGGTTTTCCTTCCCACTGTCACCAAAGGAGGGCATATGACTGTTGGGTTTTATCTGTGGGGTCTTTACCTTACGATATAAAGCGCCTCGGGGCAACTCTTGTTGTGATTTGAAGTTATATAAATAAAACTGAATTGAACTGAGTTAATTAGTATAGCAAACATCTTTAGTGAATAAAAAACAAGGATTAGATGCACAAATTTGAATTTGTTCATTTATCATGGATTTCCTCTAATGTACACAGGGTCAAAAGTATACATAGACCCCCTATCAGAGTAAAGGTTTTTCCAGAAAGTGTCATCATTTTCCCTGTATAGAATCTGGAAAATCTGAGCTTCTGCTCCGACTCATTGAAATGGTGATAAAAACCAACATAGTTGTACTTTTGTATCCAGCTGGCAATGTTCATACAGTTATGATGTCACAGCACTTGGTCAGTGTTGCATTTAAGTAGTAAATATGGAATAGTAATGCGCTCCAAAGTAATGTATTATTGTAATCACATTTCAGTCCATAAGTGTTACTGTGGTAGAACCACTGTGGCAATCAACTGGTTTGTGTTTTCAGGGTTTTTTTTATAAAAAGAAAATGTAAAATAAAGGTGTCGTGTGTGTCCTCACTAGGATAGGGATCTGAGTCAGTGTGTGACACTGTAGTCTCAGGTTCATATTATGTTACAGTGCATTTCAGGTCATTTTAGGGAATAACGTGAAAGTAATGTAACGAGTAGTGTAATGAATTATGTTCTCTGGGTAGTAATTAAGTAATGTGCTGCATTACTTTTAAGAAAACTAACACGTAATGTGTGATACGTTACATTTTTTGATTAATTGACCTAAATCTGCTTTTGATGAGCATCGCAAAGGTGAGAATATAGTAGAAACCAACCATAAGCATGCTCACTACAACAAACTTTAAAACTTAAAATCTCTGGTTAAAAAATGTCTGTTGATCATTTTGTGTCCTTTTGTGTCCTTTTTCTCCATATTTTTACTCACCAACAGCAAAAAAAAAGAAGACAGCGTATTTTAAAATACATTAACTGAAGGTAAATTATTTGAAGTATGAAGTATGTTCACCATTAAAACCCAATTTCATTAAACATATGGCTCAATTTGAAAATCCAAGACGAAGCATATGTGATTCCGCAATTAGGGCTACATTTCACATCAACCAAAGTTAAAAAAATCAACTTTTTTCCTAAAAGATATCCCAATAATGAGAGAACTCAATTCATGGCTGAGCTTAAGCTATTATAGTTAATGATTTTTTAAATGTTTAAATGAAAACAAACAGTGATTTTGTCAAATGTGATAAAGACAAAAGCTGTGAATGAAATACACATTTTAAAAAGTATGTTTTTTAAAAGTTCTTCAGTCTATTCATAAGGGGCTTGGAAGTTTTCTGTCTAACTGCTTTTAAAATAAGACATCTGAGCTCAGCAGTAGATTTTCTGTGGGCTGATATCATCAGGCTGGATATTTCTTCAACAAAAAATCCACATTACCGGTACACTGAATTTAGAGATGTTCAACACTTTTATCTGACACTTCCCTCTCAAGAAATATAACATTATTTACTGCAGTTGAGCTAATATTTTTTAAAGAATCATGACACAAAGATAACAGGTAACAGAGTCGACAGCAGTTGCTGGGCGAAAAAGAGAAAGCTTTATTTAAGATAAACACATTTTATTTCCTCTCTGTGTTCAGAATCAAGATCTGGTGCTGCTTCTCAGTAAAGGATAACCTCATCTCCCTAAAACATAAAACACTTTGTTTAATAACAGGGTACAGAGCACTACAGGTGAATGTAATGATTTAAATGAGTGCTCTGCAGTTTTCCAGCATTTTTTTTGTGGATTGAATTACACAAATATCAGCAGGAACCCATCCTGTCAAAACATCTGACTTATATCAAAATCGCTGTTTCATTGATACAAGTATTGCTTAAGGTAATACAGATGATGTTGAAAGCAAATGCTCCTTAATGAGGTAGTAAAGTCTAGTATGAATGGATTTATCTATTCAGTATAATCTCTACAGTGTCTAGACAATATAATGGTGTTTATATCAGCTCCATTAATCCTTTCTAAAGGTATCATGTGAATCACACGCTTTTATATAATTACTATGCAAGTGTGCTTTTGCATAGTTTACCATATACTTTCTGTATAATGATAATACTATAAATTATGATAATAATAATAGTTAATGTTTTTAATTAAAAACAATGTACGTATAATCTATGACAATAGGCTTAAACCGTGAAACACACTGGCAACTCTGTTACCCAACTTTTACAGGGTTGCCAGGTAACAGACATTTTAGACCATTGTGCTAACTGCTAGGTACTAACATGTCATTTCGTGACCTTATAATCAACTTGTGTTTAAAAAACCTTTACTTTTTAGTCAAAATAATATCTAATGCAAGTAACACAAGAATATGTTGTTAACATGTATGCACTTTCTTGTGCAGACAAAGACAAATTATTGAAGAGAAGAAGAAACTTGATACATACTGGATTTAAAAATTCCTCCACCAAAATGAAGGATATCATTTTGTGTTGGTTTTGCTGTTGCTGAGTTATAGGGTTTCATGGGGGTCAGATTTCTCAGACACAGAGAAAGGGAATAAGTGAATTCATATTATTGACCCAAAAAGTTAGTGGTGAAAATAACTTACAAAAACATGTATCTTAGTGTTAATTTGAACATTTAGAAAATCAGGCAACATTCAAAAAAAAAAAAAAGCTAATCTTAGTATAGCATGTGCATTTTCTCCAAAATAAATGTTAGAAGATGCGGACCTTTAAAATGAAATGTTCTCCAACATAAAACTGCTAATTGGTTGAAGCAGCTATTGAGTAAAATTCATACATACAACCTATGGACATGAAGCGTACGCCTCTAATGATCCATTTTCACCAGATTGAAATTTGTAACAAGACAAAGAGTTTATAGCTGTGCTGGATGCTTTGTGAGGCTGTGCTAAACAATAGTAGATGACATATATTCACTGCTGTAATGTTTTAAGTAGCTTAGATCGGAGAGTTAATATGCTAACATGCTAAGCGCTAAACTACAGCAACTAGAGTACAGCTGAGACTCATAACAGATTCTCCATTCTCATATCTGTCGCTCTACCTTGTTACTTATACATCGTCTTGGCCTTTCATCTTCACAGATGATCACAATGTTCAAAGAAGAGCTTCCTTGTTTTTGCTGCTCTCCTTTTCAGCCGCTTCATCTTCCCACTCCGTCTGCTTCTCTGGTCTCTACATTTAGGCGTCCTTCCTTCTCTCTCATCTCCTTTATTCCTAAAAATCCTCTAGCACCCCTCTGTAAATCCTCTCCCAAATTAGTAATAACTGAAACAGAGGATTAGAGACACTGTGATCCTCTGTTTAATCCTCAATTTATTCTTAAAGGGATACCTTCATTAGGGGGATATTTCCAAAGCTTTCCATTTCAAAGGCTAAACGTAAGAAATCCATTTTTTTTTAAAAAGAGGGGGAAAAAATGAAGGACAACTGAGGTGCGTGTGTGTTTTTGAACTTGCACAATATGGTTTAAATTCAACCACAGTGGTTCACCGGATGCTTCATCATTTAAGTGTTTGCAGTTACAGCTACACAGAGCCACATTTCATGCACGTTTCCAAAGAGAAATCAGAGACAGCTACTTGGAAAACCACCTGGTTTCTACTAATTTAACGATACCAAGGGGATGTAAGCAATGAGAGGAGTAATGACGCGTACACGCAAAAAGAGCGATTGTATACTTTCAAAGAAGCCGTGATTCATTAAAATAATGCGTGCGTGGAAAGTAGTTGATATTTCACTCGTTGGCCTCATTGTCCTCAGCAGAGAAACATATGTCTTAACATAGTATCAACAAACATGATTTCATCCTATGATTAAAAGACATCATTACTAAAACAATAACAACATAACTCATCTGTTTGACATCCAAATAAGTTCAAACAGGAACATCTAACATCTGTTGACATCTGTTTATGGCCCTGACATGTGCAAAGTTTCATGATACTTAATGTACAATAGTAGACTCCCATAATGTTTTAATGTTTTGTATTTATTCATTTATTTTTGGTGAAATACAGCAACTCAAACATGAAATGACAAGGAGGAAGAAAGGAAACAAAGATGTCCCACTCTAGATAGGAGTCTTTCCTGACTTGGATCTATTATAATAATCAATAAAGGGTTGCCATCTTGCATAAAATAAATCCACTTTATTTTTTCTTGATGAGAATTTGATCTTTTCTGTAAGTGGTTTATTCACTCGATGAGCTGGTGGTTTCTTTTGTTTCCAGTTCAACAAAATGAGTCATCGCGCCAGCATTAACGCAAATCAGACCAACATGTACTGATTGTTTGACATTTTTCGGGTGGCTGCTTTTACCCCAAATAGTGCCAGGACCAGGTCCAAAATAATCTGCTTCTAAAGAACCTCAGAAAAGGTCTCAAATGTTGAATTAGTATGATTTAGTCCAAAAGCTTGAAATGTTTGGGCAGTTCCAGAATGTATGAGCTACAGAGACTGTTGTTTGTCCACACGTCTTTTGCACTTTTCTTTAAACTTCTTCTTGTTTTTTATCTTCTTCCTTTATAAGATCATTACAGCAGATCATCTGCTTTCATTTCACCCTTTTCTTATCTTATTCTGTCACACCAATCCTCTTCATGTCCTCCTTCATTACATCTATAAACTCCCTTTGTGGTCTTCCTTTTTTCCTTCTGTCAGCAGCTCCAACATCATCTTCAACATCATTTTCCCAAATTATCCACCATCTCTTTCTTGTAAACATCCAAACCATCTCTACCTTGCCTCTCTCACTTTGTCTCCAAAACACTGAACCTGACTGTCTCTCTGATGTCCTCATTTCCAATCTAGTTCATTCTGGTCACTCCCAATAAAAATCTCACATCATAGCAAGTCTCTGTACCGTCTTATAAACCTTCCCTTTCACTTTTGCTGCTTTCTCCTTTTTCATAAATCTCCCCAGGCACTCATTTCCACCATGTCAACCCTTCCTCCACTCATTTCTTAACCTCTTTTTTGCACTTTCTGTTGCTTTGATCTCTGGATAATCCCAGATATTTAAACTCATCAACCATTATTACCTGTTCTCCTTGCAACTTCAACTTTTCACCTATCTCTCTCTCTCATTCACACACATCTTTTCTCTCTTGCTTAAACAGACTTTCATTCACTTTCTCTCCAGTGCATACCTCCACCTGCTCCCTAACTCACCACAGTGTCATCTGCAAACATCATAGTGCATGGAAGATTCCTGCCTGACGTTATCTATCAACCTACCCATCTCCACTGCGTATAAGTTATATTTTAGCAGCTAAAACATGCATGACACTCAGACAGACCTTTTGTCTGTTATTATCTAAACATGCCCCTGAAATTGTTTAGGTGAGGATGGATCCTGATGATTTTAGTAATCTGTCTTTCTGCCTCTTTCTGTCAGCACAGTCAGCTGTTAACATTTTTGGTTTTTAATTAAATGTGCTGACAACTATTGAGCTTCTGCTCAGACTGCTACATCCCACAACTCGAATTCGGATAAATAGTAGAAAATGGATGGATGGATGGATGGATGGATGGAAGTTATATGTTCAGGAGTGATTCAAATGGCTCCATCCTGTTTATGCCAGCTTTTTTCTTCTCTCCTGGTGTCTGTGAACTCTGATTTTGCTGTACACAACAATAAACTCTTTTTTTAAAGCACGATCATCGCTGTGATCATGTAAGCATACTGATCTTAGAGCGGGCCTGTTATGTTAATGTCTAATTCCACATTTCCCATCTTCCTCCCGTACACTAGCTTTGCATAATTCATAGTCCAGAATAATCCATATTTATCTTCTCCAGGGCCTTGATCCAGTCCCTTTGTCAAGACATTTTAGCTCTCTTCCCCCCTCCCTTTAAGCCAACAATCTTCTGATTGGCTGCCTCTTGTAAACAGGCTTTTAACAACAGGCTGGTTGGGCTTCTGTGGTCTTTCCCGTAGCTGTGTCCCTGAGATGACTAAATGAAAGATATCCACTCTCACTGACATCATACAGATCCAGGAATATTAAAACTGCCTGAAACTGTGTGTGTAATTCAGTGTAATGACAGAGTCAGCGTTTTAAACTTTAGCCATGTGTAATAGCATATACATGAGAAAAAATAAGGAAGCATAGCTGCCACATCGTCCATAACTCGTTATCCAACATCTTGTCACTGAGTCTTCAACGTAGCAAAGCTTACATGGTGTCAAAGGCAATGTCATGCTGGACAAATGCCAGTCCACCACAAGCTTTGAATCAAGAACCGTCTTGCTGCGAGTCAGTACTAACCATTGCTCCTCTATGCCCCCCCCAGCTGTTCTCGCCTGCGGTGGTTGTTGCATAAAATGAATTTCAAATATGAACATAGTGTAAAACAGGCAGGGGGTAAAAGGACAACAGGGACTCAAATGGTGGATAAGAAGAGACAGGGAAATAAATGAAAGTGAAACTGAAACAGTGGCGCACTAATCCCATTTCCATTTTCCTCACCCTCTTTATCTCTCCTCGCTACCATTGTAGCTTCCTCACTTCAGCTGGGAAACTCTTCCCTCCTCTCCCATAATTCTCCTCACTCCCCCCTTTTGTCTGAGGTTCAATGACCCCACTTAGTACAAGAGCATCATCAGGGGGATGAGATAACCTTTTAATCCATCCTTTTAATCTCTCTCACACACATATCCTCTCTTTGTCTATGTATTTCTGTTTCCATCCATCCCCCTCACGCTTATCAGTCAGTATATCCAGTCCCTGCCCCACTGTGTGTGCATAAATGTACAGCAGACTCAAATGTCAGAGTAACTAATACAACAGAATTCAATTACAACCCACCTCTGCTCTCTCGCTGTCTGAGGTGAATTAATGTTCGTGCATATTACATAAAATTTGTAAGTAAAAGTTTTTTCTCTCACTATCTCACCCGTGTCCTCCCTCTCCTCCATAAAGAGCCTTCCTGGCTTCTTGGCAGTCAGTGTGGCTGTGTCAGAAAAAAATATCAAAGTTACTGCAATCCTTAATGCAGCTTATTGTTTCTTTGTTTCTGGCAAGCTGCACGGGTTGTTTTGCTTTACACCTAAATGCATTGTTCACCTTTCTGCTGTCAAGTCTCACAGGGGCACACACACCCATTTATGCACAGCTTTGTTCTCCTGCAATTACTCTCCACATGTTGCCACTTAATATATGAAAAGAATAACTTTCTAAATTTAAGAAACCATGATAAGTCATCCCAAATCTAGCTCAATGTGTACAGTATATGAAAGGGGTGTAGCTGGTAAATGACCCGATGATCATAAACATGGATGCTAAGGGTACCTGCAGCAGAGTGGGCAATCTTAAAAAGATGAAAACTATGATATTAGAAAAATAGAGTATAGTAGTATATAACTGAACATTAGTTACAGTTATATACTACTATAAGACCTTCCAGTATTCCTGTAGTAAGACTAGGGGATCTTCGAGCAGTATAGTATTATGCTTTATATGCTATGTACACAGTGTGAATATGTGTGCACTTTAACCACTTTGGTCAGTAACACTGGAAAACGCAACTATATTAATACTGTTTAGCATTTTTGAAGACAGGAAAGAACACCATCAAAAATGCCAACTGTGATACAGCACTATGATTTACAAACAAGGCAATCTCATAGATTACGATCCTTATTTCATTAAATTAATGTTTAGCTGTGTATAAGACATATCCACAACGCCTTCTTTCAGCAGCAGCCATGGCGGTGTTTCACAGTCTGAAAGCAAGTGAAAAAATAAATATAAAAACTGAATTCAACACCAGGCTTAGTCTACATGCAAATTTAATATAAGGTTCACAAGCACAAATAGATTTCCTGTTTTGAAATAATTTTTTTAATCCTTATATAACAATAAACACATTGCTTAGTTATTTGTGGCCCACGGACCAAAATCAAGGAATAAAGTTGTGTTTAAGAATCTATGTTCATTGCTATTTCTGGAAAGAAAAAACACTTTAAATGCACTTAAAAAAAAACTTTAAACCTTATTACTTTCTCAGCACTGAGGTCAGGGGATTTTCTAGGGTGTGATGACGCCATTTTCCAGAGAACTGATTGGTCAGAAGGCAGTGTTTTCATGTCTTTTAAGCGCTAATCTCAAGCATAACCTTCTTTGGAGCAGGATAGGCCTGCAGCATGAGTGGTGCAACAATGTATGGGCGGATGTTAGGATTACACGGAGGTACATGATTGCCCAGTGGGTAACTAAGGATATCTGATCAGATTCTTAAACCCAGCCCATCAGATTAGGTTCACCTTTCATCAGCTAAAACGTTGTTTTTTTTTTTAAACTAATCTGTACTTCAGCTTTCTCAACAACTCACCATTAAAATACTGACCACATAGTTTGACTCAAGCAGACGTTAGCAAACTTACAGTTGCAGTAACTGTAACACAGCCGATATATTATGGCGATGCCGAATGCCATAAATCAAGGGTGTTCCTCGGTGTGTCAGCCAAAAGGCCACAGTTAGCATTTCATTTGGATTTTAGTGTTTTGCTGTGGCTGACTTTACAGCTGATTTTTCTTTGCATTTAAATCTACAGACATTTTAACAACCTACTTCGGAGCAGCGAAACAAACAAACAATGAAAAAGAAAAACAGGAGTTTGCAGACATGTTCGGTATTCTGAGCTGAAGCTTGAAGAAAACCTTCAGAAGCCATGTGACAATTAAATCAAGGTATGTAGTTTTGGGTGTAATGTGTCACTGCAATCACTTTACATTTTTCAGTAACGCAGCAATGTAATATGTTACTGCACTAAATGACCTAATCACTGTACAGTTACAATTATGTGTTGCTCACGTTACAAAGGTTTTTCAGTAACTCGTGCTACAGTCAGCTGATTTTGGTTTGTGTGACGGAAGGAGGAAAATGGTGGAGCTGTCTAAAGCATGACCATGACTTTTATTTTTATTACAGAAAAAGACAAGAGAGGAATGGTAAAGTGCAAAGTCCATTCAGGATGGAAGCAGCTGGATTATACTAATGACACAACTTTATTGCAAGCACCTGCAGAGACAGCATGCTAACACAAAGTAAGCATAGAAGCCAGAGTGATGTTAAAGCTGAGTGTATGCGGACCCCAGCCCAGCAGCCAGAGCCTGAACTTCAACAGGTAACAAAGGCAGTGTTGGGAGGTCAGGTTCCAGCCTCTGTTTCTATCTGTTCATGTTTATAAAGTAGAATCACCATAGAGATAGTTTTAAAGTCTAATTTAGCTGGTTTTCAAATTCATGTTGTATTCATACATAAGTACTAAAAGAAATATCTATTTGTGTCCTTATTAGGTTAGGGATTTGTGTTGGTGTTTGGAACTGCAGCTTGTAAGTTTATATTCTTAACTGATAATTACGTTACATTCCATTTCAGGTCATTCAACAGAATGTCCTGTATTACTATTAAGAAAGGTAACGAGTAATGTGTAATACATTTTACCTTTACGTGACGAAGGAGCCATTAATACTTATTCATACAGTAAATACTTTTATAATTTCAGCAATCAAAGGGACACAGAACAATGGATCAGCAGCAGAATTGGGCAGTTTCTCATATCGGCTCACGTTGATCCATTTAAGACACGCATATCTCCTCCACATCTCTCCCGGGGGCAATATTTCCTTTGTTTCACATTTCCAGCTGGTATATTATATCCGTTTATCTGCGCCACAACTGTAATTAATCATAGCGATAAGGGAGCTGCAGCTCTGTGTCTACAAAGTGAAGCTTAAAGGATGAAGCCAGCAATATGAAATTCTACCTTTGTCTCAGCTCTGAGGTGTTTTTGTGTTTGTGTGTTGAAATACAATGGTAACGAGCTGATAAGGAGCATCACCGCATCCGTGTTTGTGCATGTAAATATAATAAAGGACACTAGTTACTTTTAAGCTTGTCCTGATGCTAAATTATCAAACAGCAGAGAGGATTAGTTGATGCAAAGGTTTTCTCCTTCTGCTTCCATCGTTGGTGTCAGCCTCTCTTGAGCTTTCCTTCTGTTTTATTACTCTCTGTCCTCACCTTTGTTCTCTCCTCACTTTTAATTCAATCTAAATGAGCTCCCCTAAACTAAAAAAATGTATTAAAGTACACTCTCAGCTTCATCTCTTCCTCTCTAGTCTACTTTCCTCACTTCCAACTGTTTTCTCTCACCCCTACCTCCTCCAATTCTTTTTCCCTTGGGTCTCTTTCATCACATCTCTCCTGCATCCACCCACCGAGTCTCTCTAACACTCACATTCCCAGTCTTTCCTCGCTGTCTGGTCCAGCCTGTCCTCACTCCTCCTCCTGTCTCTCCTCTTGTCAATCACTTCCCTCTTTAAAAAACAGCCTAATAAACACATTAATTACTTCCAACAGTTTTCTGTCTCTCTCTCGTCCCCCCACCCCATGACTGTGTGTTTGTCTCTCAGCTTCTCTTCCTGACAAAGCAATAAATTAAATTAGCAGAAGATAAAATGCCAAATATTCTCTGCATGTCGTTCATTTCATCTTCTTTCACTTCCATCACTTCTTCCTCTCACTCTGTCTCACACTTCCACCCACCATCGCCTCTTGTGTTTTTTTTTCTTCTTGCTATTAGTCTGTGCTGCACATCTAATCTCTTTGAACACACTTCCTCAATCCTCTTTCCCATTACTGGTCAATGCCATATTAATAGATAAGAAATCATTTTCCGTTTTTTCTTCTTTTTTGCATTTCCCTTGCACCTGTCTGTCCAACTGCAGACTAATTACTGTGAAATATACATTCACGCCACCGTTACATTGAAGCATCAAAACGCAGATGTCGGTCTGGGAAACAAAAGAGCGACCGAGCAGTAATGAAAGGACCTGGACTGTAGGTGTGTGTGCACGTTGGCAGGAATAGCTGCAGTATCTGTTATTTGTTGGAAAAACCATCATCCTGCAAGACTTTGCTCTTACTATTTTTTATTTGTCTGACTGCTGCTGACTCGCCTCAATTTTCTTTCACTCTTTTCAATTCCGAAACCCTGCTCCGCTCGCCTCTGCTCTTTTCTTCTTTTACACTCTGCTGAAAAACAGGCATCAATAACCAGAGGCAAAGCAGACTGTGTGTACAGTACGGTGTGAGATTTCAATAAAAACAACAAATGTACACTCCCTGGTGACTCTATTAGGTACATGCATACAGTGCAATCAAATACAACAGTTCTACTCCATGCGCCTGTGCAAAGCTTACAGTCTCTAGTGTTTATAGGAGAGGTGTTGCCAAGGTCGTAGTGAGCGGTGGTGTGGTACTGGACATGAATTAATCTCCCCTTTGGACATTTCAGTAAAAGCAAATATTATTGTTGGAAACATCGAACTAACGGGCTGAGCTTGTATTTTGGATTTTGTTACATTGTATTTCTAAAGTAGTACTGCTGAGCGTGCACACTTCAAAGATGTAACAATCTCTGATTCCGTATGTTCCACTCTGACAGGTAAGACAACGCCTGGACAATTTGAGCGATGTGATTTCATCTGTTTTCAGCGCTTAAAACATGGATAATCAAGTTCGGGATGGGAAAGCTGTTTGATCAGTCCAAGAAAATAATAAAGTGGAGCTACACCAAAATTGAAACAGATCAAAGAAGGGCTTTGATGAACGGCTGTCTCCACAGTGCTTGATGATGTAATTTGCGGGATTTTTCTTATACAGAGAAGGAAGTTATAACAGTGTCTGCAACCAGAAGGACAAGATGCAAAATAATAAAATCAGGGTACAGGTGACAGGGTTTAATAAGGTGTTCTAAAATCCCAACCCCTGCATGACAGAGTTACTGGATCTCCTCACTAGACAGGTTAAGCATTCAGGGTTTACTTTTAATTTGTCTTTAGATAAACATATCACTTTGTGAAAGTGCGGTGCAGTTTTATAGTCGGCAACAAGAAAACTACTCAGTTCATTTCCTTGCTTCACCGCCATAACAGCGTCTTTAATACACAACGCAGGAGCAATTTAATCCTCAGCAGCTCCACAGGAACTGATGTTCACTGCCTCAAAACTGTAATCACAGTTTGACAGCGATACAGAGGCAAGAAGCGAAAAGCCACAAATACTGAGACTGGACTGTGGAGGTGGCTTGTGTGTTCTCAAAAATGTTAATAATGCCAGTGGAGATCCCATAAAGATATACTTAAATTTATCTTTGAAAATAATATGCAGTGTAACTCAGAAAATATGTGGACTATGTGTCAAAATAATTGTCAGGGAGGTCTTTTTTAGCTTAGTCAGAAAGCTGACAAACCAAGGCGTTGCATCATGTTGATGCAAAAAAAAAAAGAAAAAAAGAAATCTGCTCATCAGTAGTGCCCCCAAAGACACAATCAGGAAAAAAAGCATTGCAAAAATCTCTCAGTGACACATTTGTGCTGTTAAGTCATTCGTGAACTCAGAAGGCAGAGGCTCAGTAATCTGCTCCTTACTCCTTACTTGGTAGTATGATTTGAAATTTAAATATTGTGGTAATATGACAGTCGCCAAGTTAAATCCTGTGCCGGAGGGTTTCACATAAAGAGAGCGCCGTAACACCTTGATGCAGAAGCGCAAATCCATCTCAAGCCCATGAGGCTTTTCCTGGCAGCTGGACTACTGTTGATATTTGAAATCAGTGAGGTTGGTGTTATTTCCTTCCTTCTTTGTGTGCGTCAATACCCATCGATATATTAGTGAATACACACTCCAGCAGTGTGATCAGAGGTAAATGTCACACATCTTACATAATGCCCGAAGCTTTGAATCTCATTAACAAAGCCCCAGTAACTATGGCGATGAGCATCATCGGAGACCCCCGATGTAACTTATGCTAAAAAGGCCAACAGGTTGCCATGACAACTGGAACAAAAACAAGGGTGAGAAAGTTGGAGCTGGTTTATTGAAGCCGTGATACATACACAAACACACACAGACACTCAAAGGCCTTTATGCTCAAATGTTCACTAATATGTCAATAGTGCACAGAAAAAAACATGTTAAGATATTAGTCTTTTCCTTCCAGTTCCTTTTTATTATCATCACTCTGTGCTCCAGGCTCATCCCTCAGCATGTGAACACCCTCGCTCTCTCTCTCTCACACACACACAGTAGGTCTGTAATGACAGCCAGACTGGAGCTTGTTAGCACAAATTCACATGAATGTTAAACAGCACGGATATCACTACCAACGTGAGATCATATAAATACAGGATTATTTAAATATGACATGTTATATCCTGTCATCTCAGTCAATTTCTAACAACAACATTATGGCTCATGAAGGTTTTTACTACACTTAAATGCAGATCAACTATAGACTGTATATAGAAGATGAACACTGTGAAGCCAATCATTAGTTTACTCTCTTTCCCGCTTTGTCATTTACCTTTTTTTTTTTTTTTTAAGGTGGCTCCTTCGTGGTTTCCCTGCCACCCAGTCAGTCACTAACCTGTCAGCGTTCAGCTAGTCAACTCACCTGCAACTCATTAGTAGCTTTGGAAGCAGAGTATTTAAGAGTGAAGCACAGACTCAGTTATCAACAAATCTTGTGTCAGCCAGTTAACGCGCTTCTTGCCCTCAGTCTGTTCTGTACATCTGTTCATCCTGTGTGTGTGTGTGGGACACAGACCCACTGCATTATCATACCTCCTTGCCTATTGCCAACTGTGCTAACCTGCTTCTTATTCCCCAACTTGAAGATAAGCCCATAAAAACTTTTCAGTGCTCAGCATGTGGGTCCATCTTTCTGTCCTTGTATGACAGATATGGCATACTAAACTACCCTATCCCTATATGGGCAGATTTACTGGGCCACCTACAAAAGCTGTTCAGCCATGGAAACCCATGCCACAAAGCTCCAGGCTCACAGTTGTGGTGCTGATGTTAATGCCAGAGGAGGTTTGTAACTCTGCAGTTATTGACTCAGCAGAGAGTGGACGACTCTTATGCAGTCTAAGACCTCACTCAGTATCTTTAAGTGGTCTGAGATGAGATAAAGGAGGGAGAGAACTGTGTCCTTTCATTATCTGGTCTTTAAGTCTGACGTCATTAGCCATGTCTGGGCCCAAACTCTGCTGCAAGTCCCTAAGTCAATTAATCACTGCAGCATTACTGAGAGTTGAAAAACTGTCTAAATTCTCTCATCTGTAATAAAATGATCAGTGTGGCTGCTCTACCAGGTGTAACAATTAAGTTTAACATCCAGGCATCCATGAAAACAGAATTTATTAAATTTAATGGAGTTAGAAGTTAGCAGGGAGTTAGCTCGCTAGTTTCCATCTAAATATAATATACCATGTTCTGACTGAACGATATATGAAACAAATTAAAACGTACAGCTCTGCTATCACTTCCTACATAAGTGAAGACAGAAAACTAAACAGCAGCGACGTCTGTAGGGTTACTGAAGTTGGGCTAGCTGGTATATAATGATGTGCTACGTGATCGCTAGCGCGACAAAGCTATGTTAACATAACATAAACAGTAAAGCTGGAGGAGGAACGCTAACGAACGGAGGCCTTTTTTCCACTAGATAAAAGTTAATGTGAGGGTTCCCAATGATTAGAGGCAAATGCAATCGCATGGCAGGATGCTGTAAACGGACCAAACGTCAGTCAGGAGAACCACCGAGATAATCCATCCACAATACGAGGATAGTCATTAATATACTGCTGCATGGGCTGGGCTGTAGTTACATCGTAAGGGATTAAAAACTGAGCTTTAAAATGATTAGCGGTAATGAAAACCAAGAGAAGCTGACAGTGATCACTGACTGTTTTTAGAGGCTTGTTGAGATTAAATAGAACAAGATACAAAGCATTAAAAAATGTTAAAAACACATCAGCCTTGTTAAATGCAGACTACTTTGGGCCCGGAAGCAGGATTCATCACGTCATCACTTAAAGACCGGATAAACGGTAAACTGTAAAGCTGCTACACTGGTCATTTTAAACCACTTCAAGGTCACTTTAAATCATTCAGCTGTAAATTGTAAATTTAGATTGTTATTGATCCTTTTACCTTAAATTCAAAGTGTATATTTATACCTTTTACTTTTACCTTAGTCTTAAAGTGTATATTTATTTCTTAATGTTCCTATATTTCTTGTCTTTTGCACGGAATGGAAGTGGAGCCTCGTCATCTCATCCCTCTATATACTGTATTGTATATAGCAAAGATGACAATAAAGTTTACTTTGATTTAATAGTGGAATGTAATCAAGCAAGCCATTATCTGCTAGAAACAGGCTGTTGTGTGTTACACCTAAATAAAACCAACTCCACTCCATAGTTGAGCTGAACCTTAGCAGCTCAGTTCAAATATGATAAGTTTAAAGTGAGGCGCAAGTGGAGCACATACTCCAGACAGAGTTGAATTTTGCTCTTATGAAAATACATTATATTTAGTGATGTAAACTAATTGGTGGGAAAAATGAATGTAGAAAATCGATGGCATTAAATTACTTTAATGGATTCATAGACAGTAGAGGTCATTTAAAGTAAAATATCATTACAATGTTGGACATTAAATATTTACCACCTTTCTCTTTTTTTTAATGCATTTATTTAACTGAATGAATACCTGAATGCAAGATTGATGAATAATGACCAGGAACTTACCATTAGTGATTATTATAGTCAGTATTAACCCATTCTTGGTCATGGATGAGAGAGGTTGTTAGGAAGCTGAGAATGAAAGGTAGGGAATGAAAAACACCCCTTCTGTTTTCTCTTGCATCTGGACCTCCTGTGACCTAAATTTGAATCCTTATTTTGATAAAAGCATACAAGAATTTTATTTTATTTTATTTATATGTTTGTGTATGAAAACAATGACCATCTCAATTCAAATTAAAATAGTTATTTATTTTGATTAATGTTGTAATTTTTTTTACTCCTGTCTCATCATAAAATGGATCTTCAAGAGGTAAAAAAAAATTATTACAATATTTTTTTTAAAAAGAAGCCAGAGGTATGACAAAGCACTTATTTGTACTAAAGCTGGAAGTCTGACTCCTGTGCAAAAATGAACGGATGGATGTAGTGGAAATTATATCTGTCTTGTCTATGAACTGACTTGTGATGTCCCAGAGAACTCACAGTATTTTTATCTCCTCCCTCTGAAATCTCCTCTTTATGCACGACAAGAAACACATTGTTTTGAAATTCATTAGGAACAAAGAAATTCTAACTTTGTTTGTTTCCCTGGATCTTAAAAAGAAGTCCACATTAGAAACACAATAATTATTTTTAAAAAGCCATTTTAATGAGAGGAGGTGGTGGTGCTAGTCCTGTGAGAGACTAAACAACAGGCGATATATATTAAACAGCAGATTGTTATTAGTATAGAGAATGTCAGTGAACATGAAGGCTAAAAATATATGGAATATTTCAATATTTTTATAAAATTAAGCACACCAAAGGCTATCTCATGTGAACCAATGTGATTTGTTTTCTTATACAGTGCCTATTTTTTATTGAATGGCCTGCAGGTCATCTACTAACAGAACGGTTGGTAGTTTGATCCCTGGCTGCTTCTGCTCCAGTCTGCATACCAAATATCCTTGGGCAAGATACAAACTAAGTTGCTCTCAAATGCATCCATCAGAGTATGAATAGGTGTGAGTGTTAGAAAGCACTTGCATAGTAAAAGTATAGAAAAATGTGTTTGTATGAATGGGTGTAAATGGATGAATGAGGTAAGTTTTAAATTGTTTTTAAATTGAGTGCTCAGGTAGAGCAGAAAAGCGCTATATAAGAACCAATCCAGTTACTATTTACTACACATCATCCAAGGAGAAGTTCAGTTGGAGGTGGGTTGCAAAGCAACTTGCAGTCCAGCAGCTATGGGCAGGTTAAAGTTGAGAATTTCTAACTGGACAGGTATGTACTGAGTTAGTGATATACAGTGACTTTTACAGAAGGGCAAGCAAAGACAATGATACGCAGCTCAAAACTTAATTCAGAGAAGTGAAAGCAAAGTCAGCAGCAACTTGTCTTGAACACCAAAAGTTTATTCACCATGTGCATGTGCAAACAACCAAAGGAAAAACAGAAAAGCTGCTGGCCTTTCAGCGTGACCAGCTCAAACCTTCATTAACAATACACTGACATGAAAACGAGAGAAACTATATATCCCAAGGCTCAGAGTCAAACTAGCTTCCAGAGACAACAGGCACAGCAAGGTAGCAGTAATTCACTGGAAGGAAGTAAACAAGTGGGGGGATATGCATTATTGTAAGGAGTAAGATCACTTCACTTTTGAAGGGTTTAACTGATGTCTGCTTTTAGATTTCAAAGGGCAAGCACTGCTTTCCTTGCTTTCCCACACTAAATGCAACTACATTGATCATTTGGCTGATCTGCTGGAACTGCAACAGAAAAGAGACATTGATGATATGGTACTTTTATCATACTTTTTTTTTTTAAATTTCCAAACATTGCCAAAAGCAGCAATAATATCTCTTTTTTTGTGCTCAACTCAGCCTCAAGGTTTAAATCTTACTTTAGTTTTTATGCCAAGGAAAAAAAACTGTGGGAGGTATTGTTCTCCTGGCATCGATTATGGTAATATACTGTATATGCCTGACATCTTTATTCAGTTTGTCATGCATCTCTATGTTTTGCTACAACAACAAAATCTCTGACTCACGACTCCTCTCTTTACCTTCTGATGGGTGTTTGTTTTGTTTTGGATTTTTTAATCTATAGAACAATACTAGATTAATTTACAGTTTTTCTCAGTAACCTTCTCTGTATCAGCTTGAACAGTTAACAGCAACAGTCCTCCAAATGGTTGCTTTTAATGTGCCCAGGGTGTTGACAGATTTTCTTATTATGCACCTTGGACATAAAACACAGCAAAAAGATCAGAAGTTTTTTGTTTTGAATATATATGCATATTGCATATCATGTTGTATGCTCTGCATTTTAAGTTGTTTGCATTTTTAATATGTTTGGAGTTTGTGTTTCTGCTGCCTTGGCTAGGTCTCTCTGGAGAAGGGGACCTCTGTGGGACTTCCTGGTTAAATCAAGGTAAACCAATAAACACTGGCCAAGTAGTAAGCTGCGCATCCACTAAAAGATCTTTCCACCAGCAAGCATGTTACATAACACTCAGAAAAACTTAGGAAAAGATATTGCAGATTTCAAATTGTAACGGTTTACACATCACGGTGAACTCAAACGATGTTTATGTGTTAGAGAGTGTTGTTCTTTTTGCTGTTTCCCTCCACTTGGCCTTAGCACAATGTGGCAGACGGGGAGAGATGACTTGGATTCATCTCACTGTACAATCAATGAAACACAGGATCCGTTCCCACAGTGCTGACGACACAAACACGATCTTCCGCCCACACAAACAGATGCACACATCCAACTCCACTCATCAAAGTGGATGCTGCCTCATACCTACAGCGGCAATCAGACAAAGAGGTGAGACAGAATTTCTCCCTGTGAATGTTGGTAACAAAAACACACTTTGCTGAAGGCTGACTTCAAAGTAGGCAGGAATAAAAATGTGGGGAAACACCCTGAGTGTTGATAATGTGTTCCTAAGAACGCCTCAGGATCACCGCTGTCCCAAAATCCCGACCCATTGCCGAAGCCACATTTCTGGCAGCTCCCAGCCAGTTTCTGCTGATTACATTTGTTAAATCAAGTTTGGTCTTGTTTCTTGCTTGTGTGCATTTTCTTTCATTTCAGAATTTTATCTACACTCACTTTGTCAGCAGCAGCACACAAGAGAAAATAAGAGACAATGAGAAAGAAACAAGACTGACTGAAGGGCTGGTTAGTTTGGCAGGAACAGTGGTGCTGAAAAAAAACAACCCTTCTTTTTCTTCTTTTCTGTTGCTTGTCTCAGTCCAGAGGAAATGGCAAAATGGCCCAAAATTCCTCCTGCGTGTCGAGGGAGGAAATGTTTAGCCAGGGTTATGGCTGCTTTCAGGAGATTTTTCAACAGATTATAAAACATAGTTTCACTTCCTCTTCTCACAAGAACCACGTTAATGTTTTATCAGCCATATCTAAATAATGAATGTAACTTTTGCGTTCTTTTTTTGTTTCTCCATTTGAGTTTTTCATTTGGCTAATTTAATTAAACATGTATGTATACATCCATGCATGATACATGCATCAAACTACCAGAAAAAAACAGAACACTATACAAACTTTGAAGACGCCACACCCTCCGCCCTTCTTTCACAAGCCAGCTCCAAAAAGAAATCTTTGCACTGATTAGTCAGAGGGTGGAAAACAAACTTAATCAGTTATATTGATCTGATGACAGCATCACACAGTTAACCAGAGTTCTTACTGGCTGTAGCCAGATTGTGTCTGTGATTTCACCCAAAAGCCTGAAAGCAATGTTCTGTTTAAATGTGTGATGGGGAGACTGGAAGCAGAGTGTCAAACTGCAAAAAGGACAAAGATACTTAAACTTCGTCACATACAAGCAAGGATACACCACTCGGCATAACATTATGACCACCTGCCTAATATTGTGTTGCTCCTCCTTTTGGTGCCCAAACAGCAACAAACAGTGATGCACTGTGTATTTTCTTGCCTTTCTATCAGAACCAGCATTACCTTCTTAGGCGATTTGAGTTACAGTAGCTCGTCTGTTGGATCGGACCACAGGGGCCAACTTTGCTCCATGACCCTGTCACTGGTTCACCACTCTTCCTTTCTTAGACCACTTTGGATACTGACTACTACAGACCATGAACATCCTACAAGAGCTCCCTCCATTCCACCACATCCCAAAGGTGCTCTATTGGATTGAGATCATGTTCAAGAAACTTAAAGAAACCCGAGCTAAGTGACATGGATAATCTTGAATTATCCAATTTTTTTGAGACTGGATGAGTTATAGCCTCAGTTTCCTGTTCTTGGCTGAGAAGTGTAGCCAGTGTGGTCGTCTGCTGCAATAGCTCATCTGCTGCAAGGTTTAATGTTTTGTACAATCACAGATGCTCTTCTGCAGACCTTGGTTGTAATGAGTGGTTATTTGAGTTACTGTTCCCTTCCTATCAGCTCAAAGCCATCTATCCTCTGACACCAACAAGGTATTTTGACACAGGAAACTGCCAATAACTGGATCTTTTTTTTCAGACCGTTCTCTGTAAACCCTAGAGATATTTGTGTGGGGCAATCCCTGTAGATCAGCAGTTTATGAAATACTCAGACCAGTCTGTCTGCCGCCAACCATGTGGCAGAGCCGTGTCAGACTAAACAAAATCGCCTTTCTTCCACCAATTTGTTGCTCAGTTTGAACTTCAGTGTTTTTTTTTGACCATGTCTACATGCCTAAATACACTGGGTGGCTGCCATGTGACTGGCTGATTATATATTTGTGTGATCGAGCAGTGGAATAGGTGTACCCAATAAAGTTTGTGGTGAGTGTAGTGTGACCTGTGAGCCAAGAAAAAAAACCAAAAAAAACTTGTGCCTGTGACTGATTATGGAGATATATTGTATATCTCTGTGGCTGGGTAAAATAAGAAATGAAACATCTTATAGAATAGAATAGAATAATCCTTTAATTGTCCCACAAGGGGAAATTTGGTTGTAACAGCAGCCAAAAAGACACATATACAAACAAACAGTACACAGGACACAGAACAGAAAAATACACAATTTTATAGAAGTCCAGCTACTTTCTTTTCAAGATCCTTAGACTACCATGACCTGGATGACCGAGAACCTACACAGATGGTAAATGGCCGGTATTTGTATAGCGCTTTACTTAGTCCCTAAGGACCCCAAAGCGCTTTATACTACATAAAGTCATTCACACACTGGTGATGGCAAGCTACATTGTAGCCACAGCTGCCCTGGGGCGCACTGACAGAGGCGAGGCTGCTGGACACCAGCGCCACCGGGCCCTCTGACCACCACCAGTAGGCAACGGGTGAAGTGTCTTGCCCAAGGACACAACGACCAAGACTGTCTGAGCTGGGGCTCGAACCGGCAACCTTATGATTACAAGACAAACTGCCAACTCTTGAGCCACGATCGCCTATGCAGATTGCATATGCATGCCATGTATCTCTGCATTTTAATGCAAACTGTCTGATTCAGTACGGCATTCTTTGTGATTTAGTGGCATGGTCAGCAGGCCACTGGTGTGAAAGTCTCTGAGCAACCATCAGAAACAGACTCCATGAGGGTGGCCGCAGGACCCAACATCCTCTAGTAGGCCCCATGCTCACTGCCCAGCACTCTAGAGCCTGTTTGAGACGCTACACCACCACAATCTTCATAAGGATTCGCTGAAGAGAATGGATGGATGGATGATATGTTGTTGTGATATAGTCCAGATTACGGTTATTAGTGCTTGTTCAAAACTAATCAATGATGCCATCAACCAAAACAGCATCAGTGTTTGTTGGTGAAGACAAAGCAGAGAGAGGCAAAAGAGATAAGAGAACAGCTGAAAAACTGCATGTGTTGTGAGTTTTTTTTTTTATGACGCAGTAAGCACAAAGGTCTAAGGTTCAATGATCAAAACACTGCAGAAAGCCACAGTGCACACAAACAAGCACAGAAGCATAACATGTAAATCTATTTCCCAGATTTAAATGGTTTAAGGACACCAGAGCATTCAGTAACATGCACCAATCCTCTTACTAAACACACACACACACACACACACACACGGTCCAGTAAAACTAATCTTACTAATCACACGGTTTGACTGTTGAAACAGAACAAAGTTCACATTGTCAACAGCAGTGCTGTTTCTCCCAATCAAAGTGAGTCGGGAACAGAGAAACACAGGAAGCAAACACACTAAAAAGAAGAAACACAGAACTGGACTTCAGTGCTCATTTTCTCACTGTGGAAATAAAAACATGAGATTTATTTTTCCTGCATAACCTCAGCAGCGTCAGTGGCAACCGACTGATTTCTTTAAAGGACAGCTTAACATCAGGAAGGACAAAACTCATTAATATCTGGAGAACATCTGTAGGTCATTTCCACCTAAAGGCCTTCAAACCTGCATTTCTGGGGCCTAAAAACCGTAAGTAGATTTGGTCGTAGTGTTAATGATAACTGTGAGTGTGATTCATGTTTCTGCTTTATCTGTACTGACTGTAAACGTTCATATGGACAAAATGAGCACATGGTTTCATGGTCAAAGTGTGAAGCAGTCACAAATGTGCAAGCTATTTGTCCGTGGACATGAACTGTCTGGTTCTTTTATGTCAACAAGGTTATGAAACATTGCAAAGTACTTTAAGTGGAAGTACATTTCGTGCTTGCATCGTGTATGTTTTCAACACTTCTCTGAGGGGACATGTCACCCAGGCAACCAAGAAAATTGAGCTTTTGAAAAAAAAAAGTGGTGAAACTGCCGTGAACTTTTGTATTTTAATCTAAACAACGACCGAGATCGAGCAGTCTTGCTCCTAATACAGAGCTTTTGGGAACATGCCACTTAGAGCGCATCTGGAAAGTACTCATAGCACCTCACATGACCACATTTTGTCATGTTACAGCCTTCTTCCAAAACAGATTTATTTTTAATTTCACCCCATAGTGAGAAAGTGGAAAAAAAAAAAATAGCTTTAAACTGCAATTTCATTAAAAATAAAACAACTTTATAACGTGTACATAAGCTGTCGCAGCCTTCCCTCAATACTTTCTTAAAAAAAAGTAACAACTCTGCACTGTGAATATTTTCCAAATGCACTGTGTGTACATGGACACAAGTGAATCCATAAAAGCACGTGTTCATGTGAATGAGGGAAAACACGTGCGAAGGAACTCGAACAATAGATTACATGTTACGATTATAATTTCATAACCTGCACTGAGACCGACAAGGCCACTTGAAAGGGATGAAAACTATGATTCAAGTCTCAGCAAGGTTTAATTCTTACTCAGCTGAACCTGCAGGGAATTATTATTTTAAATAAATATCATTCTAAACTTTGTATCAAAACCAGGGTTTGAAACACAAAATATATAAATGTCATGACTGGAAAGGATTATCCATAATTTAGACTATAGAGGCTTTAACACCAAGCATGGAAGCAACATTGCTGCAAGTCTGGAGTGTTGCATTGTCACAGTTTATACACTTCTAATCATATAGAAATACACATTTAAGCAATCACCCATCTGTGTAGTGTCCAGATCTCCATTCCTGGATGAGTGCAGCCTGCAGCTGTGCAATGGTCATTGATTGTGGCTGCCTCTGATGAGCACACAGCATGTCCTAGGCAAGTTCAAAAGGAAACATATCAGGACTAAATGCTGATCCCTGATGTGTTCCTTTTCGTTGTGTTGTAGTTTTTAACCATACGGCACAATGACAGTACAGTTTATTCTGAATCTGATCCAAAGGGACAGCTACTCTGGTTGTGTATGTTCTGAGATCATGGGTTTATTTACTTTCAATAAAGAGATGATCAATTCCACCCTTGACTAAAACCAATCAACCAGAACCAAAAACTACACACAGAATGGTTGTACTGAGAAATTGATGTAAAAGAAATCTGGAAAACATGTTTCTTATTTGATGTCTGGTGTTTATTCCAACCTTTGATTGCCATACACACCCATGGCAACTAAAAATAGTCTGCTTTTATTAACCCTTTAAGGCCTGAACCATGAAATAATTGCCAGGCAATTGTAATTTTGAAAATAAAGTTCTATTTTCAATTCAATTTTATTTGAATTATATTTTCTTTATATTGCAAGGTAGACCCTACAATAATAAAACAAAGAAAACCCCAAAAATCACATAATCCGCTATGAGCAAGCACTTTGGCGACAGTGGGAAGGAAAAACTCCCTTTTAACAGGAAGAAACCTCCAGCAGAACCAGGCTCAGGGAGAGGCGAGGTGTGGGGGGGGGGGGTTAAGTTGGTACTTGCTAGTGTACGTTTCTTGTACAGTAAATGCTACTACAAAAGCAGCTGCAGACCAAAGATATTTTGGGCTTTCACTGAAAGAAAAGAAATCACCACTACTGTTACTCATTTGTTATTTAACCTAAAACTGACCTGTCGTTGTCCCACACATTAAAGTACTCACGTTGATGTGTTCTGTGATCATATCGCCACAGCAGACCTGACGTTCTCCCCGTTTCTGTGTTGCTTCTCAGGACTAACATGGCTGTGCTGACTTCCCCCTGGGCTGATCTGGCT
This sequence comes from Oreochromis aureus, assembly GCF_013358895.1. Taxonomy (NCBI): domain Eukaryota; kingdom Metazoa; phylum Chordata; class Actinopteri; order Cichliformes; family Cichlidae; genus Oreochromis; species Oreochromis aureus. Next base: position 6,392,519 of record NC_052956.1, read on the forward strand.
CTGTTCCTGCAGGGGAGCATCACGATGTCAAACAGTGATGCAGGCAGCTTTTTTCCAGTGTGGCTGTTTGGACTGATGCTCTTCTTGTCTGTCTCTCTCCTCCTGCTAGCACTGATCATCCTCCTCAGTTGGAAACTCAGACAGGGTGGGTATTTCTCATACTCACTCATAGTATTATTTGAACAGCATATTACAACTCACGTGGCCCACAGGTAAACAACAAAGAACCCAAACTAAACTACACTCTGACAATTAGTTACACTGGCCTGGTTTTTGTGGAGGTGTAGTGAGAGAGGACTGCCACAGGCTTTAGAGTACTCAACACATGAAAAACCTGGAAACATGCCTTTTCCTTCATCTATACGTGTGTGCTCAGGTAACAGGTGCTGCTTTTGCCGGCTAAATCTGACCCCTTTGTTCTTTTTGCGGCCATAAAACACAGACATGTGCACACATCCTGTTATGATCATGGCTGCGCTTTCACCATCTGCTCCGGTTCAAAGTGGATATATTAATAAAAAAGATTATTCATGTGTAGAAAAATCAATCATGGGGAACTCCAGCTGCTTATTGAGAAAATCTGATTCTATTGTGACCTGTTTTTAAAAGATTTACAACCATGGTGGGAATGACTGCTGGGCGTGATTGGGCATCAAAGCAAGAAAGTGTGCAATTTTTAGTGATTTTACATTGTCTGCTGTTTATTCGGATGCTAATTATAATCATTTACAGGTAATCAAACACATACTGTTTGTCAGTGGTGCTCAAATTACACAAAGCTTCTATTTATGTTGGTGAGAAACAAATCTGGGTCTGTGTTCTAGATGACAAATCACAACAGTAGAAAGAGTTTTACAGACATTTTACTATTTGATGAAAAATATTAGCTCATTTTGAATTTCATGGCAGTAATGTGTGTCAAAGTTGGGGAAAGTGCAACAAAAGGCTGGAAAAGTAAAAGAAACAGCCGGAGGAACATTTTGCGACTAATTAGGTTAATTGCCATCACTGTGTTAAAAACAGACATGATTCGGGCATGGAAACTACTTCATGGGCCCAGGAACACTTCCGGTAATCACTGTCTGTGAATACTGTGCCATCCACAAATGCAGGTTAAAGCAAAGATGAAGCCATATGTGAACATAAACGCTGGACTGAGACAGAGAGGAAAAACTGTTCTGTGCTCAAAGTTTGAAATTCTTTTTGGAAAACATGGACACTGCATAAAGAGGTGAACTGTTGAGTGCTGAATTGTTATCAGCACACAGTTCAAAAGCCTGCATCTGAAATGGTATGGGGGTGAATTAGTGCCAATGGAACTGGCAGGTCACACAAGGTACCAGCAATGCTAAAAGAGAAAAACAAAAAAAAAGGAAAGTGGCAGTGAGCGTCAGTTTCCTGGGTGAAAATGCCTTGTTGTTGTTACAGAAGACTGGTCAGACTGCTTCAAGCAACATAAACTCAAATAGCCACTGGTTACAACCAAGGTATGCAGAAGAGCATCTCTGAACACACGGCACATCACACTTTAAAGCAGGTGGGCACCAGCAGCAGAAGACCACACTGGTGGCCAATCCAGTCAAATAAAAACAGGAAACTGAGGCTATAATTTGCCTGGGCTCAACAAAAATTAATAATAATGGAAAATCATTTGTTCATGAGTCACTCAACATCTTGATGTTAGTGTCAGAATCTGGCATAAACAACATAAAAGCATAAAGCCATCCAGCCCCCTAATGATGTAGGGGATATTTTTGTGGCACAGTTTGGGCCTCTTAACACCAACTGAGCATTTTTTAAGTAGAGCCTACTATACTTGAGTACTTGCCCTGCTGGTGCTGAAGCTGAACGTCCTTAAAACAAAAGAACTAGTAGTAGAGGCGCAGAGAGCTCCACTCCCCTCTCATTATAAATGGAGAACAGGTGGAATATGTCTCCACCTTCAGGTTTCTGGGCACCCACATCTCCACTGATCTCACCTGGACCCACAACACCAATGTTCTAGTAGAGAAGGGCCAACAGCTGCTGCACTTCCTCCATGTCCTTAGAAAGAACAACCTGGACCACAAGCTGCTGCCGGCCTTCTACCTCGCTTGAATGGAGAGCGTGCCCTCCTATCCTGCCTGGGTATTTGGTACGCAGGGTTGATAACTGAGGGGAAAAAAAGGCTGCGCAAAGGGTAATTTAACACTGCCCAAAAAATCATCTACTACCCTCTGCCACCCCTGGAGGCTATCCCTAAATCCTCCTGTCTCAGGACAACTAGGGCCATCACAGGTGACCATTTGCACCCCACCCACCACCCATTTGCCCTGCTGCCCTCTGGTCGGTGCCTCGGGTCAATCAGGTCCCACACCTCCAGACTCACTAACAGCTTCTTCCCCTCGGCCATTCAGACTGTTAACAAACACCATCTCCCCACGCAGAACTGAAATGACAAGCCTGTGGCACCAAGATTTAAACTGATGAAAATAGATGTCTAAATTAATTCAAAGTGGAATATATAAAACTTATATAAAATATAGCATATATATATATATATAACAAAATTAAACTTTAATGTAGTTACAATAGTAAATGTTAAAAAGACTAAAATATTACACATGGAGCTCAAAATATTCCAGTTTTCTTCCGTTTTTAGTCTTCATCTCTACTCTTTCATCCACAGCTGACGCTGATCTGTTGAAGCTAGCGCAGGACAGAAGCTCCACCAGCGCCACCCACAGGCATGTGCACAGAGGACGGCACAGAAGAAATGCTGGATCTCATTTCTGCACCTGACAGTCATGAACAGACACATTTTAACACAAATGAAGGAACACACTCTGTATATGACATGTGCTCTCTCCTGAGGGGCCATATCATGCTGGACATTGAAGAGTGTAAGGAAATAATAAGCTAACAACCCATGAACACCAACGTCGTCTGCCTCACCCGACTGACATGAATTGAAAAGCATAATTTACACATGGATTTAACTTTTAGGTATTATGTCTAATAAATATGCTGCACACATTTTCAATCACACTTCCAAGGAAATGAATGAGGAAATGAAGCGAGTATAACAATCCTTTATTTAAACAGTGTTACACAGGGGGGGAGGAGTGGCTGTGTGGGGGGAGATACAAGACATTTAAGCTGCTAGACAGAAAAACCCTACTGGTGATCACTGGTTAGCTAACAGAGAGCAATGAGGCAGCTGGTAGGTTTTCCAAAATGAGTTTCTTTAAGGTTTCCATTGTATGTGTGAGTTTTATTTTATTAATAAAATATAAAAACTGTGCTGGTTTCCCGTTTCTCCAGAGTGTGAAACAAAGCCTGAGATTTAAGTGTTCAGAGGATCCTCCAATTATAATCTGCTATAACACCATGTGGATTTAATGCTCTCTGATGTGGATTCACAGGCGTAGAGGTTGGTAAAACTTTTCTTGGTGTAACCTAGCGTAACATGACGCATTTGGGAAAATCCGATTCCGCAGCCTCAAAGCTCATGTGATTGGTTAAGAGAGCCCAGAAGAACCCGGAAAAGCGGTTAAAGCTGGGGCTAAACGTACAAAAAGGAAAACAGTGGCAGAAATTTTCATTTGTAGTGGTTTTCAAAAAAAAACAACAACACTGCAACAATTTTACAAATATGCAAGATGGAGGGGGAACAAGAAATCCCACCTTTAAACAACTAGATTACAGAGAAAAAACGAGAAATTATGAAAAAGAAAAATCTACAAATGTGGTCACTGTGATATTACCAAAGGCTTTTTTTCTGTTTGTTTGTTTTTTTGGAACATCAAAAGCTTCCAAAGCTGCCTAGTGTTGCACGGTTTACATTTTTATAAAGAAAAAAAAAAATGCTTTTCTGCTGCTTTGTCTCTTTACAAGAGGGTTCGAGGTTAAAGCTTCCCCCTCGTGGAATGTCATTTAACTGCATAGTAGAGCTCAGACCTGCGTTTCCCGATTTTAAAAAAGCTTCAGCTCTCAGTCTGATGAGCACGCTTAACTACAAAAGTTTTAAAATGGGTCAAATTGGGCAGTGATTACTCATCAAGTTAAAAAGCTGATTAGCAGTTTTTTCCTTTTTTATTTCTAAAAATGAAATAAAATATCCTTTTGTCTCCCATTTAAAACACGTCCAGTCAAAGATTGGAGACGTAGATTAATCCAGACCAGTCTAAGGTGGAATGTTTGTAATAATAAATCAGTGGCACTTCTTCACTTACAATCAGCTAAATTTCAGGAGAACATGACTTTGCCTTTTTGCTGCTTATGCTAAAAATCTGTGTCAAAGTAAATGCATTAGACCAAGCACCTAGCACATTTAATGCCCCCAATATTTACACAAAGCTACAATTTAGTTCACTTTCTTTTTTTTTTTTTTGCAGAGTAAAAGGACAGAAAATGAATAAAACATAATGAGTTTCCATTTCGGGGGTTTCAAGAGCACTTCAAACCCGCTGATACACTTCCCTTTAAGCTGCATTTTGGCTGGTGCGTTGTAATTTTTTTTTTTTTGCCTCAGTTTGAAGTGTGGTGACAGATTCAGAGCGTTGCGTTTTTTTGTGGTGAACAATGTGGAAATCGGCTGAATGAAATGTAACCAAAAAAAACAAAAAAAACATGCAGAGAAACGTTTAGCTGTAGTTAAACAGTTACAAAGCAGCCCGACGCGCTGTATGAGCAGAGATAGTCCACACGCTCTCAAACCAATCGACGTGGTAGCGTCCTACCTAGACTCACTCGAGACTCCTGGAAGATAAAACTGCGTGAAGACATGCTGAATTTAATCCCATGTTCTATCATATCAAGCAGGTATGAAAAGAAGCCGGCGATGAACTGAGCTGAACTACGGCGGCAAACGGGCTCCTTGGCAGAGTTAGCAGACTGCATTAATTTGAGTCTGAGCTGCTTTCAAGTCGTTCTCATTTTGGTACCTGTGCTAGTTGGAGCACAAAACTCATTCTGAATAATTTAAATAGCAGTATTAATTTTGCATTATGCATTAAGCCTTCAGAATATTAAAATACTTCACTGTGGGATGCAAGAAAACATGCATTATTATTCAAATTCTCTTTTATTCCCTGGTACTTATCGGGCACTCTCCCAATTATCCTTCACTTTATAGCTCCGGTCTCCCAATCCAAAGTCAGTTTATGTCTCCCTCGCTCCCCCTCAGGCCCAGCGGGAATGGTTAGTGTCGTACAGTGGACGAGCCTGGGGAGTGAAAAGCTGCTCCCATTGATAACCTTCATTTTTACTGTGCAGAAGTTGTCATTTTCAGTTCAAATCCACCTTCAGTTTAGCTTAAAAAGAATTTAAAACTGTAAAATTGATGGAATTTATTCCACCTACATTTTCGAACTACTACTGAAGCTCGCCGACCCTATTTAAAATGTTCAAAACCAGTCTCTTCTTCCAGTTTAGCAAAAAAAGTGAATTGAACTGAAAATGGACTCGGCTGCTAGTCACACACAAGGAATGTGGATGAATAATAACTATACAGGAAAAAAAATGAAATAACAGAACCAAAAGACCTGGATGATCTGCAGATGTTAAAGTTACAGCTCCCGCTCTTCTCTAATGATCAGGAAGTAGAAGTGATAATGTGAGGTGCAACATTTCTACCATTCACCTGTGAATATGTGGGAGTGAGTGTGTTATACTAATTAGAAAAAAAAAAGAGCAGACCAAGTTGTGACACCCTGTTTCCTTCATGCTCCTTATAAACTATTATATTACTCTCCATTTACATCACCATGAAGCAAGAGGGGGAGCTGTAATTTAACAAGTTACCTTTCTGTGCCAATGCACCGGAACCCAAGTACAGGTGCATAACCTCACTGTTATGATAAAAAGCTTTCTCTACTTCAGCATCTCAGCCTGCTGTTTTTGTAAGAAACTTTAGCTGAAGGTCATCGGTACTGGTACAAAATGATCAATGCAAGGATACAGTTTCATCCAGATTGGTTATCAGTGCATCCCTAGTTTCATCTTTGTGATAGAAGACAGACATGCTATCATCTGTTTATAAAACAGTTACAGAAAAAGCACAACTATAAAAAAAAAGAAGCTACAATTGTTAAGCTAACAAAGTGGTTCTTTTTGTTCCCTCAGAAACAATGAGAGAATTTTTTTCTTTTTCTTGGTTTTGCAGAGAGGGATTTAGATCGCACCACAGACAATAAGAAAGGAAGAGAGTGGCAACTTCGGTCCATTTGTCAAACCCTTCTCTCCCTGTTCTTTAAGCTCCTCTTCTTCTCCTCCTCCTCTCCCGTCAGTCAAGGCCGATCGTCGTAGGGTGATGAAGGTCGTTCGACAGAGAAAAAACAGTCACGACGGGCCCTTCAGCTCTGGGAAAAAGAGAGGGGGAGGGGGTGGGGGAGTAATCAGCCTGGGGCACGGCGATGATGAAACGACACTGGTTTTCTAATCAAAATGTTCTCCTTGTACTCCTTCCAAAATCTAATGCCTCTTTTCCCTTTTTCTCTTTTCAACTGTTGCAGCATGTGTGATGGCAGCTGGTTTCTTTAGCAGCTTCTCCATATGCACTGCTAAATAAACCTTTTCCCACCAAATATAAAAAGATTAATAATAATAATGATGATGATAAGCTACTATTTTTATCATTACCTGAGTTCAGTCAATCCTCCTCAGCCAGCTCAGTTTCTTTATGAACCACCACTCTGGTAACAGACATGTCAGGATGTTGCTCTTTGGCCTCCTTAATGGCCTGGGCCAGTGCCTGCAGTACCAAGGGGCAACCACACGGTGGCAGCACCGAGCACAGCAGGCAGTGGAGGGGGAAGGACGGGGGGAAATGGTGGAGTTAAATGAAAAATAAAAGAAGAAGCAAACAGAAAAAGACATATGTGCTGGATTTACAGTCAGTGTGCCATTTTACTTCTTCAGATCACGTAAAATGCATTTAGAAGAAGAATTCACTCAAATAAAACCCATCTCAGTGATATCCAAATCTGTTGCTTTTGTGTAAATCCAGCGAATTAAACCAGACAGGCAACTTAAACAAAAGGAGGAGCATGCAAAGAGACGAAAGAGACATTTACTGTCCCAAACATTTCAGGGCTACATGCAGTTTGACATGAATTCCCCATGTTCACTCATGAAGCTATTCACATAGGTGAAAAGATCTCACATGGAGTTTTCCATGTTATCTACTGGAGACTGTGGCAACCTGCTAGCAAACACTCTCAACAAATGGTGTGCTGCCTGTATCGCTACACCCCTAATACAGACAATGAGACTTTTGGTATTGCTTTTTAAGTATCTGAATCTGGCAAACAGTGTACAAAAAATTGCCAACCTCAGGGCCATGTATAATTAAGAGATGGCTCAACTTAGGGCTGGCAGAATGGATCAATTACTTTTGCTGGGGTCTTTAGGAAGCAAGTTTAAAGCATTAAAAAAAGATCAATATCTATACATCTGGACTGGACTAACTGAGATGTGATCTCCTTTGTGCGGCGTGTATTTTACTGTGTACTCTGATTGTCACTGAGGAAATGTGACAATCACAGAAAAACATAGTATGTAAAATTAATCATTGCAGGAGGAAAAATTAAAAAAAAGCAGTATGCCAACATTTTATACATCAAAAGATGTGGTGAAGAAGGCACAGGAGAGGATGGGTGGATCTGATGGCTTGTATCAAATAAGTGATTCAAAAATAAAACGTAGCATTAAGACTGCAAGCAACATGACTGACATGTCCTAGAAATCCATCTATTCCTTAAATCTTCTAAATGAGAGAAAATTATTTCCTTATGATTCAATTTGCAGAACAAGGATCTTAAATTAAAAGGTGCCAAGTTTGGACTTGGATGTGGTTTATTTATCTAAGATGACTCTTTAGAGACTTTCCCACCATCCACGTTTGGTGGGAAGAAAAGACCCCATGAGCCAAGTTGTTGGAACACGAGGCAAAGCAGAGGGGAAAGGCTGTGTCACTGAAAACTGACCTGGTCATGGTCGATGTCACAGTCTCCAGTAATGACGATGCGTTTTTCAATCCTCGTCTCTGATAGACCGCCCTTTAGCGTCTGCAACAAAAGATCATCACATTTCAAATTGGGCAGTTTGGAAATGGCTGCAGTACAGTATTTAAATTAACATAGGGGACATAATTTCATTATGTTATGTCACAATGACAAAGGCTCAACAGAAATGAACATGTGTGTGTGTTTTGGGGTGTGCGTCTGTTCGTACCTTGGTAATATGTGTGGTTGTTGTAGTACACAAAGATTCAGAGGTGATTGTCTGAGCAGTCATCAACACCCCAGGCTCACCATCACCATTACCATCCAACTGAGAGAGACACAAAGAGATCATTAGCTGATGTTTAAAATAAATAAATAAATAATTAAATAAAACTCGTTTCCTGTAGGAGCAGGAATGAAAAGATGGCGTCATGCACTGTAGCTAGAAAGGAAGCACTTTGGAACATGGAGTATGCTGACGTAGCAACGATCGGTCTAAATATTTCACACAAACAATATGAACCACAGATGCTGACACACATGGGGAAAAACTAAACAAGCTTCTCCGGGTTTTTTTTCTCTTGTGTTTGCACCTGCGCCGCCTCGTATGTGATGGTCTTGGTTTCCGTATGTACGATGGGCACTTCTTTAGTGGCTATCTCGGTTTTCTGGGCTGCAAACGTGTCTGATATAGTCACCATTTCTGTCTTTACCACAGGCGGCTGGGGAGGGAGCAGAGAGAGGAGTGAGGAGGGGGGGAAGGGAAGAGAGTTAATATATTAAACCTGAGGCAGACATGGGGAAAAAAGACATTTTTATCTAGGCAGTTGAAAAAATTGTCTTCAAAATCAGCTTCTATCATCATCATTTTGAAAATATTTTTGTGCAGGAAACACCAGTACATGTAGATGTAAACAGCACATGTGAGCCATTGCAGCAAAACTCATGCACAGAAGCAAGAGCTCCAAAAGCCATGCAGACAAAACCATGAGAAACACAAGTAAGACAACATCTGGTCAATGCAATGTAATAAGAGCTACAGCAGAAGGACAACTATGGAGATATCTTTGGTGTCCACATGCAACCTAACACTGTACCAACGTGCATAAAACATGAGCCAATAAGACAAGCGGGACTCAAACAGCTACTGTAATGTAAAGCAAGGTGCAAAGATGAGTGGTTGGCAATGATGATTTCCACAACAGTGTCACTGTGATGACCACAACACGCCAATTAAACAGAAAGAAGAGCATCACTGCCAAACACATGGAGGATACGCACATATCAAAATGCAGCATGCAAAGCAAAAAGATAAAGAAAACAAAACAAAAACACACCTAACAGCATCATGCATTTCCCACTTAGGCCCCATTTACTTCACAACACTAAAAAAAAAGTAGCAACACACCACACTGCGTGGGACATGATAATGGTATAAATGGTATCTGACAACAGCAGATATGAAAGAAAGTCAAATGTATGTTTATAGTAAATTAAAATAAAGACTGAAAATATTCATGTAGGTGAATCAATATGAACACCAAAACAATGGTGGTGAATTGTAACTTTAAAGCCCTGCTCCTTGGTTTCGGGAGTTTTGAGCATACTAATAAAAAGCTTTTAGTTTCTTAGGATGGAGATGAGTGTGAGGATGTACATGGGGCTTAAATATTCACACAAGCAGGAGGGAAACCGGCACTCTCAAAAGCAGGGAAGGAAAAAAGTTGGTGTTTCTATAGTTGGCAGGAGAGGGATCAAGGCCCGGGAAGCTCCGCATTCGGCCCAGTGAAGACTTTACCTCAGAGCAACAAATAACCTGTGGCAGCGGCTCTGCTTCAATCAGCGAGGGCTCTCCGTTCATTTTAGGCTCCTCCTCTTCCTCTGCTTGAGCATCCATTACAGTCACACCCTCCTCAGGCAGGGTGAGGCCGTTAGGAGCTTCATCGGGCGTCACCATCGGATCATCTGTGCTCTCCTCAGTCTCACGCTCAACTTCTTTCTCTTCCTCGGCATTCGTCGTCTTCTCTGTCTCTGTGTCGTCCTCCTTCCTGGACTCCTCTACTTCTCGACTGGTTTCTTCTGCAGGCTGGATGACTTCAGCTGGAAGAGAAGAAGCATCTGAAGCCAACACCTGTAGCTCTGCCGTCTTATCTTCCTCTTGCTTCTCCTGCTCTTCTTCCTCTTCCTTCTCCTCAGGTATTTGTGTGTGAGAGATGGACACAGGGAGATATGGATGGTACTCTGCTTCTTCTTCACTCTCGCTCTCAGATGAAATGCTCTCTTCCTTCCTCGGCTTTGCTTCCTCAACTACCACCGCTTCCTCTTGAACTTTCACTTCCTGTTCCCTCATTTCCTGCTCCGCAGAAGGAGCAGCAGGGGGACTGGCTGCAACCGTGATAAGTCCAGGTTTGGGAGCTCTGGAAATCTCTTGGACGACAACAGTTTCCTCGATTTCAACCTCGGTTGTCTACACACAGACACACACACACACACACAAGCACGCATGTACACCCGGTTCACAGACACACACACACAAACGCAATGAGGCGCGCAAACACACATGCGCACACACACCACAACAACAAACGCATGGAGACAAGAAAACAAAAGAATAAAATGATCATTGAACATAAATGGGAAAAAATTAAGTTAAATGATAATAAAGTAACACCAAAACAGAAGAAGATGAAGAACTGTTGACAAAGAGACAAGAAAGGGAGGACAGATAATGAAGGGTGTAGCAGGAACAGAAAATTTAAGCTGCAAGTGGAAAATGAATGAAGGCATGAAGAAAGTAATGGATAAAAACTGTCATGAATGGAGGGGTTGGAGGAATTAATAGAAGAAGGTCAGGACCACCTTTGCGGGTTCTTTGGTATCAGAGATCGTGTTATCAGCTGTAGCTGCTTCTGTTTGGGGCACACTGACCTGCGTGACAGAGAAGTTAGCATGACATTATTAATCACACACCATCAATGTTAGCATTATTAAGATGTCTGTTATCACAGCATGTGGGAATGGGCTGCCTTTGTTATTTGTGCCCAATCCCCCTCACTTCTATTGTCTCTTATTCTGTGCCTGGTGGACTGTTTTTTCATGCACCCCCCATAAAGCATAAGGTTCCCTGAAGCAGGGAAAAGAGACGGGATAAAAGAACCAAAAAGAAAAGGTAAAACAAAAAGATGAAAGATGGATTAAAGAAAATACCACATCAATAAATAAAAAAGGTTATCTTCACATACATAAAAAGGCAAAAGCGTGGTATTGAAGTCAGCAGTGTCTTTGAGACAACCACGAAAAGACATCATAATGGACTCAGTCCTCACTTGAAAACCTCTTTTTGTGTAGTTTTAAAAGCTCCTTTAAAAAAGCCACTAACCAAGCACATTATTTGGCTGCCATTTCAGCTTTTCTTTTTACATTACGAAAGCTGCTGCTTCAATACCTGCTGCTTTTAATATATTTATTTTTAAAGCACAGATCATAAAACGGAGCAGATTAGTACATTAGCATAAAATTCACACATATTTACAATCACCAGCAAAATAAAATAGGAAAAATAAATGTAAAAAAAAAAATTCGTAAAAGCCATGCACCCATTCATAGCTGTGAGCTGGTTTAGATTAAATGCATCATAGCCATTGTGTGCCCGTTCTTTTGGGATGAATGGAGCCGTCACAAACTAATTATCGCTACCATTCATCCGGCATCTACAGCAGGCATTATGGGCATCTTAAACCCCTTTAGTTTGTAAACACATCTGACAGGCATCCTTAGATACCTGAAGAATTACAAAGCGTCAGTTTACTCTCAAGTTAAACAGAAAGATGATTGGTTAAAGGTACAGGTGACCCTAAAATCAAAAATACATGCATTTCTTCTAGATTGTAGTTTTATCTAGCCATATCACTGTGCAGAAGGAAGCATCTACCTTGCTTTGGTTGGCAGGTGTAGTTTGGTATAAAGAAAATGGCTCATAGAGTTCACATCCAGGTGAGTAAATGTGTCATTATTACAGATGAGTTTTTAATTTTGGTGTGTTGAGCAGCTCAAACCAAGTGCAGTTGATCTATTATATTCAAGAGGGCAGAAATCTTCACAGCCAAGACAAAGTAAACAGCACTACAGCCTAGGAAAAACATGTACATTTGATTGTGGTATTAACTTCCCCTTTAACCAACAATCCTGAGTAGTTTATGTTTTTGAATTAAAGTAAAGTGACTCCTAAATGCTTGGTAGTAGCAGAAGCACCTCAGTGGCAGAGAGGGCAGTAGACAGGGTTGCAAGAGGCCTTTGTGGTGCAGAAAAACTGCAGACAGCAGCGGAAGAAGTAGTAGCAGCTGAACTTGTAGTTTTAACAGCATCTAGTGGTGGTTCAGGAAAAATGCAGGCAGCCTTAGCAGTTGAATAAAGTCCAATGTCAGTTTGTCTACTGAAAAGAACTGACGCTATCTCCTCTGCAAGACTCTACAGCAACACACAATAAAAAGGACAGAGAGAAGACACACAGAAGCATGAACAAATGAGATAGACGATAAGATCTGATATAGGAGAAAAGCCAAAAGAAGAGAAATCATCCTCAAAAGCATACAGACGTACAAAGAAATGCTTTATGATTACATAGTAGAGGTGTAACAGTTCTAGAAGTCACTTCTTATCATAGCCACAGGAGTAGCTAAGCTAGTAGCTGCTTCCTGTGTGTATATTAGCCAAACTTCACAGTAAAGGACTTTTTAAATGACTGTTTTGGCATGTGTAACAGCAGTTTTTGCACTGCTGTTATAAGGATGTGTAAATATAGGATGGGAAATGGCTGTTGAGCAACATTCTTAGTAAAGTGTGTGAAACTGTGGATGTTAAGACCTATTCAAATATTAGATAGATTAGATTAGATAGTATATTAGAAGATAAGATCTTATATAGGATGACCTGAGAAAAGCCAAAAGAAGAGAAAGAAGTTACTACTCTTTCATGACGTCAGCTAACGGGGATCCAAAAGCACAAACTATGCTCAAATCTGTGGATTTCAAGAATCGTTACACCACTATTACAGAGTAAACTAGAAACAGACAGAAATGAGAAAATTGGTTTTTAGTAGAACTGAAATGAAGTAGAAACCCATGTGCTGTCAAAACTCCAACGTAACATCAGTCCTGCTGGGAGGGAATGAACAGTTATTGATGTTTGGTCAGTTTTCTTCAAAGGAACACCCATAAGTTACCGTTAAGTGATGGATGAGCTATAATCAACATGCTGTGGAAACACCACCACGGCACCAAGTAAAAGAGTGCAGATTAAAAATCTGCTGCCATAAAGTTGGTACACTCCAAAAAACCCATTCAAACATAAGCGATAAAAAGAAAGCAGTGGGTGTAGTGATACAGACTGAGCTCCAAAACAAAAAGAAAAAAACTTTGAATTAGAAAATAAGGTCAAAGCAGTTTTTCTTACTAAGGGGACTGCAATGTTGTGTTTCTACAGCAAAAAACACAACTGAAATCCTCTGCATAACGCTCCATCGCCTGCACCATTGTTGTAGACTAAACTATCTGCAGTTCATGTGTCTTGCAGTGACAAAAACATCCAGACAGACGTACCACTTGTTGCTGTTGCAAACGTATCGTAGCAGGAGAGGAGGTGAGCCGTTTCTCCCACTGGTTGGGCTGAGGAGGAGAGGGAGGTGGAGCTTCCATAAAGGAGCGTTTTAGCTGGCTAATGCTAGCTTGGTGTTTCAGAACCTCTTCTTGGGTCTTATCATGGTCCTAATGGGGGAGGAGGGGGGAGGAAAGGATGGGTATAAGAGGATAGGGGGGGTAGGAGGCAGGCGGAGAGTGAATGACATGAATGTGAGTGATGAAAAATCAGAAAGATGGGGAAAAAAAACATGGGATGTAAGAGATGTGAGAAGAGGAAAAGAGGAAGTAAAAGCCAGAGTAGAAGGAGAGTTTAAAAAAGGGAGAGCAAGGTCAAGAGACAGAAAAATGATGGGTAAAGGAAGGAAGTGGGTAGTGAAGGAGATATGGGGACGGATAAAAGGAGAAAGGGATGGGGAGGGAAAAATTGTGGTCACAGGAACATTAGTCTGTCAATATGAAGGGAAACAAGATGGACGCCGTGCTTCACTGCAGCATTGTTTAAAAAGCCTTGAAATCATATACATGACTTATCACAAGGGATGCACCCACATATCAGCCAATATCAGTGATTTTGATGATCTGACTGTATTAGACTATCAGCAAATTCTCTCACATCAAATCTGTTTTGGCGACAGGTTGAAATATAGTGTAAAAAAAAGACCTAAAACACATTTAAACAGCTAACTTATCTTTTGATAATCGCTGAATAACTAACAACCAAGCTAATTTACTGGAGTTGTTTCACAATTGGTGCATGACGGCTGATTACTTACGAATTACAGCAAGCTGCAGTGAAACAAGGCCCACCATCTTGTAAGGACTTTTCCCTTAAAACAGACCAGGAACGGCAGGCTGCAGAGCATGGAGCTGGTAGTGCTAGTCTGCCTCTCTCTTACCCTTTATTCCTATCTGACTACTTACTTATTATTAGTTCATTTGTTTAGTTTAGTATTAGTTTTCCTTTTTCCATTTGACTTTAATGTCATTAGTAATAGTTGTTTTGTTACACATCAGGTATCTTTTCCACCAGGTCTGCCTCCATCTGTTCCTCATCTCATTCAGACAAGCATGGAGACATTTCATGAAATTTAGATAAATTAGACAAATTTACTTAATCTACTGAGAAGGCTGCAGGATTTAATCCAACACAGAGACACTAGAACAACATACTGAGGAGAAAAATACGTATTCAGTCTGCTCTAACCACGTTTAATGTTTCAGCTAACACTGATTAGTGTGTAGACTACTCTAGCGCAATGGATCACTATCAGCCCCATGCTTCACACACAGGTTTTGTTGTTTTAGTATGTTATCACACCACAGATCACTTGACTTTTGGCAGCCAATCACCAGAAAACAGGAAGAAAGCTCCTCGTGTGTGTTAAGGAGGCTGGATTAGTCAGGTTAGACGCAGCTGCCTGGCAATAATCAAACTTTCTGACCAATCGAGAATCCACAATACAACAAGATAAAAAAAACAGTCACAATAGCAATCAACATGCACAGAGCATGCATTTAAGTCACCATCAGTCCTATTCACAGAGCAGCCATTGTGAACACTGTCAGGGAAATTTTCTGCAAGAGCCAATTTCTGCTGTGCTGTTGTGCAGATACAAATATGAGGTTTCGGACACAACTTCACCTAATTCCAAGGAGCATGAAGAGGAATAAAAGTCTAAAGAGGCTGATGTTGCTGTTGTGCACATAAGCAAATCTTTTCAGTGTTTAGTTGGGGATTATATCCATCAGGAACACCCTTAATCTCATCTCTATCCCTCAGACAACATTGGCTACAAGCATAACCATCACCTAACGCTTGGTTAGATTAATTCAAACAGTTGAGGACTACTGACAATAAAATAACGACTAAATGTAGTAAACAATCTCAGTAGTGCATTTAAAGCTCATTTTCTCATTGTGTTGTCGCAGGACTCAGTGACCAGACAAAAAAATAAATATCAGGGCCAACATTACAACAGTAAGCTGAGTGAGTGAAATAAAAATAAAACTACACTTTTCAGGGGAGAAAAAAAAGTGACTAAAAATCAGTATTTTGTAATTATAAAAGTAAATATCATTAAATGTATTTATTTATTTAAAGTCTTTGTTCATGTGGCAAAATTTTCCAACAAACACCATAAGGACCAGATTTTTTCTTAAGACTGTGAGTTAACTATCAACACAAAGTGTTGTTTGTAATGCAATATAATTTTTAACATTCCGACTAATATTACAGTCATTTAAAAGACCAAATCTGAAACTAACAATGAGAAAATGACAGGAGAAAAACTGCACAAAACTACAACTATTGTATGAAATGTGTGAGCAGTCTTGCGGTTTCTTGTAGCTTGTTTTAGCATCCGCTGCTGACAGATAAAGAAAGCGAGCTCTCAAACTCAAGAGCTATGGAAACTACATTATCGAGCTGAAAGATGCTAAAATCTGAGTGGAATTGGGACAAATTAGGTGATGACTTGTGAGTTTTCCACATGTAGAAATGTTGACTGGATTCTTGTTTCGGTGACATTTGTGTTTTATCACAAAAACAGTGAAATTTCCAAGTTGAGCTGTTCAAAGGAGCTGCCATGTGAATTAGGACAACTAGCACTGAAATGTTTTCAACTTTCCAAGATCAGAACTGTTGATGTTGGAACTGAGTACAGAGTTGATTAACAAACATCCACACACACACAAACACATGCGGGCATGCACGCAGAGCCTGAGAGTGCGAGAGGGCAGCAGTCTTGTACAGTATAGTTGTAGATCTGATGGCATCAGAATACACAGAAACATGTAGGTCTCATTTTCAGCCATCGGACAATACCAGTACCAACCTCCAACATTAAATTACTGTGCCTCACATAAATATTGTCCCCATGCACTCTCAACGAACTCTGGAAGGCAGACATACAGCACACAATGAAAAAATAATAATTAATTCAAAAGAAATTAATAAATGTATGGTGAAAATTCAGTGCACAAATAAAATAAAATAAAACTAACAGAATGAAAACAACAAAAAAATGTCATATAACCAAAAAACAAAAAAAAGTGAGATGTTGACACCAAAAATGTCCCAAATGTCTCTGGTGAACATTGGATGATGGGTACAAGCACAAATGTTTTCATTTTGGTATTCCTCATGAATGTGACAGTTATTGATACTCGTACCCATGGAAAACATGCAAAATCCAAAGCATTCAAAACACCAACAGATGATCACACAAACCATCAAAACCACACTGCGCTTTCAGGAAAACTCAAAAATAACGAAAAGAACCTCAGGTGCAAACCAGAAACCAGACTGAAACTATAAGCCACAGCAGAGCATCTGAAAGTGAAAACAGTTGGGTGAAAGTGCCCAGATCTAATTTTAAGAGTCAAACCCAATCTGGAATTCAAATGTAGAGCATGAGGTATAATTTTAAATTAATGCAATGTGAGTCAATAACTTTTTTTAAGGTTATAAAATTCCAGATTTGGTTCTTGTTTAAAAAAGAAATCCCAAACTACCTCCATAGATTCAAGTCAGGGCAACTTCACGCCGGGAAAAGAATAAACCCAACCAGTAAACCAACCCACACGGGCCACAGGCCAATGCACAACCAAATAACCAATAAGATGAATGAACCTGAGGGGGGCCAAGTTCACTGGATCCAGGTGAGTGCTGGTGAGGTAAAGTCGAGGAGACAATAAGGACAGGTTTGCTCCATTGCAACACAAAACCAATGTTGTAAACACTTTACACTAGTTCTTAGCTGCATAATGTCAATTTATTCTTATCTCTTTAACATTTGCAAAGGATGCTGGGTAAAGACAGGCCTTACAGACCTGGGAGGGCATGGCCTCTGCATCGCCAGGGCTTACGTCCACCACCGTAACCTTCAGTGTCGTAGTCATGGTGATGGTAGTCAGGACAAAATGTAGGAGGCAAGGGCACGAAGAAAGAAAAGAGTGAAATGGATGATGGGAAAGGCTATTTTCTTCCACAGCAACCTTTAGTGTTAGGGAGTACTGCTGGTCATGTGACCTTGGCACCAAACCCATTGGAAAAGTAACAGGAAAGGATGCTGATGTGGTCAACAAATGGAGACAGAAGGTGCTACTAACTGCTTACAGTGTGTGTATACTTCTTTCATATGATTGAAAGGCAGCCTTATATTTACAGCTTTACGTTCATATTTTGCTTCATGATGAGTTCAAAGTCCAAAACCAAGTGAAACTGTTAAAGGTTTACCAGATGGCTACTACAAAAACACTAGAAGAGTTTTGTCTACAATGACTTGATCAGTGCAGAGAGGTAGGACAGAATGCTGAACGTCAGGGATCAGGGCAGGTGTAACACTGTTTAGTCTTAATGTTTACTATGTATTACACACAAATGCAATAAGCTGCAGGTGCTATAGGGCATCTGGAGGCAACTGTATGTACAATTCTAACATGTGATTAGTTACTCAGCATCACCCTTTCTATGCAAAACTAAGCAACTGAAAATAACTTTTAAAAATAATCGATACTGCCTTAAAAGTCCACATATGTAATTTATATAATTACGTCACCACATCTGATTAGAGTGACATTAAGCAGTTTTATATTACACAGAGCAACCACAACAGAGCTCTACAATTAATAACATCTAATCGCAGCTACTCTGACAATGATCTGAACATCACTAATCATTAACGGTGTCTTTTTTTAGTCTCTCTGCTTTCCTCTCAAATTCTGTACATTATTTAAAACTCTTAATAAAGTGACCTTTTCTCTATATTGGCAATGTACATCTTTGTCTCTGTGCTATATATTTTTTAATGTCTTCTCACTGTTCTAAATCTTAATTTAAGCTTATTCTACTCTGGTTCTTCAAACAATACACTGGGGTTTGCAGGGTAAGGAATTAAGAGGTAGAAAAAAAATATATCAGCTAGAGGAAGTGCTGGTGGGGGAAACGAACGAAAGGAGGTGACAGACATCATATGCATTCAAAAAAAAGAGGTCAAACACAAACTGAGGGAGTGGAATATGGGCCAGGAGGTGTATACATGTTGCTTTTATGCAGCTGGATCACACATCTCTTGCATCCAGGTGGCCTCTGTATTAGTGCGGTGCCTGATGCGAGGAGGCGTGTGTGTTGGTGTGAGAGGAGAAGCCTGCCTGTTGAAAACAGAGCTCAACTGATTCTCAGACTGATCATCGGGCCCGTCATCGAGAAACACTGGCAAAGCGGTTTTTCTTTGACTGGAGACAACTTTCTCCAAGTAGCACAGGGTCAGACCAAGGGGTGTGGCTAAAATCAGGGCTAAGACTACAGACTGGCTTGCTGTCAGCATCACTGCCAGGAGGAAGACGACTAACAGGCAAGGCAGAAACAGAGGGGAGGGATTCAGGAGGTAGCGATGTACAGATGCAATGAGGTTAGAGCAAGAGAAGGCAGGGAGAGAGAGACAAGATGGAAAAGAAAAGGGGCGAGCAGGGAGAGAGGAGAGGGAAGCAATGGTTGAGAGTATTGATGGATGGAGAGAAGATATATTGGCTAAACTCAATTGAGCTGGACGAGAATATAAAGCAGCAACTGTATTACTGATCTTTGGAGGAAGATGCTGGGTAAGAAATGCCACCAAATGAGTCCATCTAAATGTCAAAATGTTAAGGATTTGATCTAATTTGGACATAATCATATTGGAGACTCTATAATTCCAGGCAGTGATGGTGCAAATATTTAATTTTGGAACCCACTTAGACATCATCATGAACAAAGCAGGAGAAAAAAGGTGCAGTTTCTTCATTAATCTTGAAAATGCGCCTGTGGCCAGACACATGCTTCCATTTCCTGAAACAGAGAGAAAGCCAAAGACAAAAGAAACGTATTTAACCACACCCTTCAGAGAGAACCAGCTTCGCCAGTTTAGCAGTCCAGCTGTTGCTCTGGTTTCAGCCTGGCAGCCCTCCACAGATTTTAAAATCTCTGAGGAGCATGTTTGGGAGGATGGGGGGTTTTGTGTGAGCTGCTCAAGATCAGCTAACTGCTGATCAGTGAAGAGGGACAGGGTGTTTGAGGGGAGGGTCCACAGCGTGTGTGCCGAGTCCACGTCGTCGATACGATCTTCATCTTCGGAGATATCTGAAAGGACGTGGTCAAACTCGGAGATGGAGTCGAGGGAGGGTGGGATGGATGAGAGTGAGGATGATGAGGAGAAGGAGAGGGGGAACATGAAGATTGACTGATGGAGAGGGAAGAATTAAAGGAACATACAAGAGGAGAGGAAGAAAAAGCAGGGAATGAGGGAGGGCACAATATGACAAGAGAGCCAGAGAGTGGATAGATGGGTGAGATTGAACAACGGCGAATACACACACCCACAAAGTGAAGGAGCAAGCCATGAAGAAATGAAAATTAAATGACAAATCAAAATAATCGAGTGCAAAAATTAAAATTATTCAGATTTCATAAAATGGCAGCAACAAGTGGCAACATGCAAGACAGGTGTGAGAACGGCAAAATAAAGAAATAAAAATTTTAAAAAGGGAGTGTGTGAAAGAAAAAAGAGAGAGGGAAAGAGACAAAACATTAGTCAGTGAACAACACGCCACAATCGCTTACAAGTGAACATAGCAGGGTAGAGCATAGGTGCAGAAAACAGTAGGCACAGGTGCTGGCAGAAAAAATATCAACAGGGTGTGTCACCACTGAAAGGGGCTAAGACAGGTGCCAAGTCCAGAGTGCTGGGATGTGAGCGAGGGTTAGGAGGAGACAGGGGGGAGTGAGGAAAGGGAGCTGGAACAGGAGGCATGCACAGCAGCACACAGCAGTAATCTGTGTATACTCATATACTGTTCAGAGACGGGCTTGGTTTAGTAGTGAGCACTCTGAATAAGAGGGAAACAGCTCCTCAGTAGAGGACAGCAGTTAGGCCAATAGAGCAAAATGCTGGACTACTTGAAAAGGTGCTCTGTTAAGACTTGTTATAGTTGATAAGAAAACCATTAAAAATATGAGACTGAAGACATGAAGCTTTCTTCGTTTTGTTGGTTTATGTACCTCTACCACTCTTGTATACATTCACATTTTGTGGAGGCAAATTAATAGCTGTCCTCTGGCCCTAGGATGATATCGCAGTGTCTCAGTAGTTACTTATTCCTGATCACTAAATGGACTAAGAAAAATCTATTTGAATTTGTAGCTGTAGATTGCAGTGAAAGCTGTTGAAAAAGCTACAACTCTCGACGTCAATTGACATCTCTTGTTCAAACCCACTTGCATATGAAATGAGTACCGGGGACATGTAGAGTAGAAATAACAGACTTTGTTCACCTGCCATGGTTAAGAAGTCGTCGTCATCAGACACACATACAGAGTGGATGAGACTCGCCACAAATTATCAACAGTGATCCGTAAATGGTTATGTTTACACATGATTAACTTCTAGTGTCACAGTTTTGCAAACCCGGAAAAGAAAATACACATATTCATCGTTTCACAAAAACATAAAGCAAGCAAACACTCCTATCTTACAATAGTAACAAGAAACAGCAGAAACTGTCTCTGGATTTATACCTCTCAGTACATACTGTATTTCTATTGATTATACAACACAGACAGTTTCCATGGGACAACATAGACTCATTGTTATAAATTAAAAAACAAACAAAAAAACTAGAACTGAGCTACATACATTATATTTTTATCTCGTATTACTGTTCTTGTACCTGCAAATGCTACATCTGATTTCTGAACATACACACCTTTGAGTCAGAGTGGAGCTCCAGGTGAGGCTCGCGTCCGTTCTCAGCCGATTCCCTGCCAGCCTCAGTTATGCTGATCATTGGTGCTACACAATCAGAAACAAAAGAAACGGCAATCACAGTTATGCAAGTTTTCAATAACTAAATAACTATAACAAGTAAATAATTGCTAACAAAATTAATAAAAGCTTTATTAAAATGCTTTATTTTATTAAAAAAAATAAAACAAAATCAAAACTGTGTAGTATAGTAAATGTACCAAAATAAACTCAAGTATAAAACATCAAGTTGCAGTAGAATAATGTACCCAGCAGGGGGCAATATCAGCTAACAGTATAACCACATGTTAAACAGGGGTGCACAGCTGCATGAATTGGAATCTGGGATCTGGAAATCTTGAACCCCTCGAAAACAAAGCAGAACAAAACAAATGTGTAGGCAAAGAAAACCACATCACAGTTCTATAGACGTAGAGAACATGCTGGTTTTATTACAGTTCTACATGAGATTTCTACAGTTATTTATAAATCTGATGTTAATGACGACTTTTGTGCTAACAAAATGTGAAGAATCTGCATTTTCCTCTTCACTCTGCTGTTCTGTTGTAAGTTTTCATACTTTTGGATCCACAGAACATTCATTCTTTTCAGCTATTTCTTTCTCCCTCTCTGTCTCTCACTGTGTGACAGGAAACATATGCTCCAGCTATTTCCTGTATCTGGTCAGGCATCAAGCATTTACCATCAGTACAAACACAGACATGCACATGACCCTGTGCAATGCCTAAATCCATGACCCTACTTCCATCTGCCCCTCATTCCTTCCATCTGTCCATTCATTCGACGTAGTTCAGAATGAAGCTGAAATATCAAATATGCCTCACTTTCAGTTGCAATTATCTGTGTTACCTCCATCCAAACTGCGGCTGATGCGTTTTGATGACGTGCGTTCAAAGCTGGGCGCCGGTCGGTCTATGAGGGAACTGGCCATGCGGGTTTGGGCCTGAGTTCGCCCGCTGTAACGAAACTTTGAGCCCAGAGTCAGAAAGCGGGCCTTGGTAGGAGGCTCCGGTGCATTTAACCTAGTAACAAAAAGAGAGATGGAGAGAGATTGAAGTGGTACTGGAGAGAAACATGAATTTTAAAGCTTATTCAGATTAATTTACTTTGCAATGAAACACTGATCATCACATTTATACGTCTATGGGTAGGGAAAACAAAATGCTTCCAGGCAACTCCTCCTCGAACAGGATATGAAAGAAATACTCAGGCATCTCTACAAACACCAACACAGACATACAAATGTGCAAACACGCAAAGCAAACACGGGCATCAGGCTTATCTATATGGGTGTTATTTGCTGTGTCTAAGGCAACAAATACACACTTTGAGATATGCTTTCTGCACACACTTCCTGGGAAGATGCACAGCTTTTTTTCAAGCAAAATAACACAAGTGACTCCACAGACACTGTGGATGCATCAGTCTACCTGAAGAAGCTGTGATTCTCCACACAGACTTTCCACAGCCTTTTGGCAGCTCGGTGATTCTGGAGTTTGAATCCCACTGTACTCTCAAACTGCTCCGTCTATCAAGCACAATATCAGTGAGAAAAATGTTTTCTTAACAGCAAAAAGGGCACATTAATAAAATAAATAGATTAGGTAAACCTAATTTGTGTATGCATACATACCTCTCCTGGTCTGATTTTAATGTAGAAGTTGTTCCTCTTGTATGAAATCTTGAGTATTTTGGGCCAAGCAAAGCGATTTATCCGAAGCCTGTCTTTATAGACTAAGAGTCCATTGGCACACACACCAAGCATGATGTCCACACCCTCTGAATCCTGTGAGGATACAAATGTGCATAACATATATTAATTTGATTAATTATTTGTTGTAAACACCATCTATTTATCCAAGCCAGATCATACTGTGCATGGATTGATTTTTAAAGTAGACTGTTTAAGGTCACCATTACCACACACACAAACAGTGCCACTCAGTACAACTGTAACGCGTTTGGCTGGCAGACTAACACACTGGCAAAGCTTTTAAGGCTCCCAGACCATCTGCTAATGGTATTGATTACAGTAGTGAAGTAACACAGGAAAAATCTGTTGTACTAATGGAGAATGCAATATGTGGATAATGGACAGTTTTATCAGGACACATGCACACAAACATCACATGGCCTTGCCATGCTATTAGCTGCTCATCGATCTCTGAACTTGCGCTGGAGCTACATTCAAATATTTTGGCTGGTTACACTGACAGAGGGAATGTTAGAGCAAACTATTTTTCTCTGATTTTTCTGTCAATACATTTGCAAATAACTGAAGCAAGCAAATCACATGTTATTTGATGTTATTACAATTATGTATTATATGATAAAGTTGTACAAAAATCCACATTAGAACATAGTTAATCGAGAGATCATAGAGCTGATTGGTAGGAGAGAGACCGCCACATGGGCACAATGGCTTTAGCACCAAGTCCCAGGTCTGGTTCACAGAAGCTGCTCACTGTTCATTATCTCGCCTTTTTTTTTAAACTACCAGCAGTTTTATTTGCTCAAATGCATCTCTCTTTAGAGTCCATCGTTTCCTTTTCACAGCTAAAGCAATGAATTCTCTGAAATACTATTACTCAGTGTGTGTTACATTTGTGCTTTTAAAATGTTTTGACATCCAGTATTTGAAACAGTTCCTTTGTGGGCCCTGAGGATTCTGAGACTTGTGCAACAAATTAATGGCACAGGACAGAAATAGATCGACTCCCTGAATTCCCACATCTTTGGTATGCCATAAAAAATAAACAAATAAATAAAAAAGGAAAAAGGATTTTCAGCATTTTAAAGGCTCCCTCTGCTTTTCTATCTTTCCCTTGGTTCTCTGTGTTGCAAAAAGTGGAGCATGCTCCTTTCAAGGATTTGTCCCCATCTCACTCTGGCTTTATTTCTGTCCTCCATTTATTTCCCCCTCTCAATCTCTCATCCTGCCTTTCTATTTTTAAGACTCTCTCATATTTCTGCCCATATTGCACAAAGACACACAAACATACTGAGACAAACATGAAAACATGCACTGATGACCTGCTATCCCAGTGAGAAACACTGGCTGTTCCCATGGTAATGGCCTCCCCGAGTGTTTGCACAGCTGACACACACACACACACTCACACACTCACACCCACCCACCCACCAGCACCCTCTCCCTACATCAAAGAAACTGCTCAGCCACAGATGTTGACAACAATAGAGAGGACAGGATTCATTCATTTATTCATACCTTAGCGTGGTGCAGGTCCACGCCGTACATGGACAGCTTCTTGGCATTTTCAAGAAACTGGGTGTCGGCCTGTGCTGGTGTCATTCCCCTGAAAAGCAAAGAAAAGGCTCAGTTAATTCAAAATGCTCATATTTTTTATATAGTGATAATTTTCTGCTTAAATGGTATTATAGCAAGTATTTTTTTAATTCTAATTTAAACTTAAATGTACCGTTGTACCGTTTAAATGCACCGTTAAGGCTCGAATCCAACTTACAAATGTAGAAGTCTTTGTTTATGAAAATAGTCCCTTAACGCTTTCCAGTAGCTACACTACAGAGTTCTTTATTGCGTATGTGAAATGTTTGAATATGAAAATCGGTTCTTATCCTTACCAGCCCTCCACTGTAGCAGTTCAGACACACTGAGCATAAATTTTACTCTAACATTGTAAAAAAGGAAAAACAATAAATAAAAAATAACAACAACAACAAAAATGAAAACACTACTTCAAACCAGAAGATAATTTAATTTAAGCTGGAAATTTTTTCTGGAAAAAGATGAAGTAACAGAGTCAATCGTCTACAGGCTGCCTAAAAGTCAGCGTGTTGTGTTGGAATGGTAAAGTGCTTTACGCATCTCTTTCTACTCTATTAAAAGTGTTATGATGTAATGAGGACAGATAACATGAGCCTACAATCTGACTATGTTATCAAACTTCTGCTGCTGCTACTTCCTCTTGTTAGGTTTAGATAACCCCTGTTCCTAATCAGCTGTTCTGGTTAGCTAGCCCCACCTTGCAAATTGACAGGACTGGTTCCTTAGGCTGTCTGAATCTGTGTATTAGAGATTAAAGCACTGCAGATCAGCCAAGGCCGTCGCTCTCTTTTACTCTAATGATAAGCAAAGTCAAATATTATCACAAGCCATTTTAACATAGCTTTTCTACCCAACAGCAGTCTATGTGACAATCCACACACAGTTGGTATAAGGTCTTATTTTGATTACCCTCAAGCGTATTATTATCACTTTTACATGACGGACACTGTAAAACTACTCTGTGCTAGGCAACGGAAGCTCCCTTGTACAAATCTGTGTGATGTCCAGTTGTGCAAATATAAATAGGAAATTTTTTTTTTTTAAAGCACAGCTGGAGACACATAAAACTCATATATACCAACTCAAAAGAACTTCCTAACTGACCTGTGGGACTTGTAGAGCTCAAGAATCTTCTCCTCCATTTCTTTGTTCTGATTTGGTGCGAAGGTCAGCTGACTAATGAAGTCCAGAGGGCGAGGCTGGTCAGGTTCATAGTCGCCAATTTCTGCCTGTTAAAAAAAAGAAGAAGAAGAAGAACAAAAACAAAAAAAGAAAAAGAACTTATGTACGAATTGGCTTTTTCCAAAAAAAGACAGTTACGTATCCACCGGCTGCACATCACACACATGTGCATGTAAACGCAGATAAATAAATACACAGCATCCAAGTATATAATTACACATGCTGTACCTGCAGCGTGTATGAGCCCAGCAGAGCGTGAGTTACAAATGAGCAAGGCAGCCGTCCAGAAGCCACATCTTCACGGAGCTGCAGACACAAAAGGTACCTACAAAGGAAGAAAGGGGGCAAACAAGGACGGATTACAAGTTGAAACCAAGTCAAGTATAAACAAGAACAAAACTTGTTCAAAGCTTTTTCTTTGGTTTCCTCTGAAGTGGAAGCACCTCTATTGTTCACAATAATAATAAAGACATCCGTGCAGCCAAACTGCCTGTGCTTCTTTTAAGCCTGAGAATAAGATCCTCTGGTATGGATTAAATTTCTTTGATCTTTGCACAACTGCTGTTATTATTTATTATTATCTATCATAATGTTTATATTTGCAGTTACTGACTTGTCCAGCAGCCGTGTGGACTTAAACAGTGTAAGCTGTCCCCTCGATTAACCCTCTGGTCATGAATCCATTATCTAATGAAACGTCACTTCAAACAACCCAAAGACCCAAGGTGTTACTCTGCCTATTGAAAATGTCTTTCAAAGTCACTTTAAGCAGGATGGACACTTGCTGACAGGGAGGCTTAAAGCTCAGTCATCAAGTTACACAGCTCCCTGTTAACTAGGCCAATATAATGTCCCAGGACAATACTGCATTTTTCCATTTTAATATGGCTAATTAGATAATTAATGAATAGAAAATAGGTATTGGATACAGTCTGTGGAAAATCCTGTGGAATACCACTAGTGGACTGCACTGATTAGCCATCTGACTGTTAAAACTTAACAGGACCTCCTTATAAATTTGCAGACTTACACAGCCAAAGAACATTTAGGACTTTTTGCAGCAGGTCAACAGCAGTGTGAGTGTGTCCTTGTTTAGCCTTTAAGTGCAACCATCAGAGAAGCTGTCCGCTCCATTAGACACAAACCTCAGTCGAAATGCTGTGTGCTTGAAGCATGCTGCTGTGCGTGTGTGCCTATGTATAAATGCAAAAAGAAATAATGTGCACAAAGCCAATTTTTTTTTTTTGCCTTGATACTAGGGCCTAAATTTTTAGTATTTTGGTTCAATTTTCAACTTTGCTCTTACTTGATACGTGGCCAGATAAATGCTATGATACCAGAGCTGCTTTTTTCCCCATTTATGCTGTGTCATCTTAGTTATGTGTGATAGTGTGCTGGATTTTGGTGTTGGTGCTAGTTGCTATCCTGTGCTTTCCATTTCACTTTGCATGTTCATTCCCCTCAAGAAGCATCCCAACACGAGTTAATTGAACTAAAACTAAAGACAGACATAGGTCATCCCCTAAATGTCTGAAGGTTAAGCCAAAATATTAGTATTTTTGGGATCCACTCTGAACCAAGAAACAGTAATAACTATGCTACTTTTTTATTTATGTTCAACACAGATTAAATTTTAAAAATTTAAGGGAAATGCTGGGTGTTAGACCCTGTGTGTGTACCTTGTAATGTCTTCAGTGAGGAGGGATGGGTCAGGAGGGTAGAACTTGACGTTGAATGCAAACTGCCAGTTGTTACCTGTAGAAAGACAGGCAGAGAGATCATTATGTAGTAAAGCTAGAAAGTGAGAATTTTTTACATAACCTCTTTTCTTAGCTTCATCAAATACCACACTGAAATGTTGATTCACTGATCATAAACAAAGATCTAATCACGACCACTAACACATCCATCACCATGTCATACTGTGGTTTTCTGTTGAAGTACACAAATTTCATTTCAGTTCTAATTTGTCTCCAGTCATCTCTTTTTATTTTTACAGATTATAAAAGATCGCACCATCTGGAAAAGTCGCACATCAGTGTAAAAACATTTCCTCCAAAGGTCATGCATCGCAACAAACCCTTACGCCTGAATATCTATCGTTGTAAGAGAAATGTCCAGGAGCAAGACTGACTCTGTATGTTCTCTGGGCAGCACTGAGTGCTTTAAAGGCGTTCTGTGACCATTTCATCCTCCAGCAGTCAACAGTGCTCACTTTTTCTTATGCAAACCATTTCTATAAATGATTATTTCATAAAAGGGAAAACAAATTTTTCCTTTGCTTAAATTCCAGTGACGCTTATGTAGGAGTAACAAGAGAACCACAACATTGATTTTAACTTTCTTATCTACCTGAGGCCACCTGCTTATCATCTACACTCACTAGCCAATTTATTAGTACAAGCTAATGCAATTCTCATTGCATTAACTGAACTGGCTCCAAACGTACTAAGATAGCAAACAATATCACCAGACTGAGGCATCCAAAACTGTATATTTGATTTTGGACAAAATCTGAAAGCTGCCAAGTATCAACAGCCACACAAATGGGACCAGTTTACTGACTGGATTTTATCCAGAGTAGTGCTCTCTGCTTGACATTTTGCAACACTGATGTCAAAACTGAGAAGAAGAAAAAAAAAATATCTTCTCATTATTTCTCACAGTGAAACCGTTTAATTCTCAAAAGTCCTCATCTGAAACTTAAGGACTGAAAGTTTTACTGCCGGTTTTCTATTTGTGGTATCTGTTGCAATGGAAATCTTTTTACTTCAGACATCTGATTCTAGCCAGCTTCATTTTTATGGGTAGCTGAAGCTGTGTTTTTATTGGTTGAGACACATTAATGCACATGATGCCTCAGCCACTTGGAGTAAAATTAATTTCCCTGTTTTTTCTTTTTCATTTTTCTCCTTTGTAAATCTATCTACACTTTCTGCAACATTTTCTATTACACGCATGTTTGACTTTACTCTAGTAACCTTGCAATATCTAATTTTCTCTCT
This sequence comes from Oreochromis aureus, assembly GCF_013358895.1. Classification (NCBI taxonomy): domain Eukaryota; kingdom Metazoa; phylum Chordata; class Actinopteri; order Cichliformes; family Cichlidae; genus Oreochromis; species Oreochromis aureus. The sequence continues at coordinate 6,421,433 of NC_052956.1, forward strand.
CTCTCTACAGTGTTATCCCTAAAAACCATGCACACCCACACAACTGTGGTTAAAGTAACCTGTACTGTAGGAAACACCCTCTTCATATGCTGAGTGTAACCATCGAGCTTCGTATTTAAGGTTACTGACAAGCATTAAGAGCTGACCATTTAATTCTTCAGAAATTTGTAAAAATGTAGTTTAACTTTTTGTCAAAAGGACTGCAGAGACAGCAACATTTGAAAATATTTCAAGAATACAGTTTAAAAAAAAAAAAAAAAAAAAAAAGTTCAGTTACAATGTTTAGATCCCACCGCAGCATGCAGTGAAACAGAGTCACAGCTGAGTGTAAACTCCAGGCAGTTTAGAGCAGAGTTGTGCCAACCCTGTCATTTGCGTGGTGTTGTGTACGCACACAGGCAATATGAGTAACTCAAATGAACATCGGCCCACATGTACAGTCTCTCTCTCTCTGACCATAAACATCCGCAGACAGCGAGAGAAACTCCGAGCACACAGCCAGATGCACAGCATCGAGCGACAGCCACACACACTTTGAACACACCCAGACATAGCTACCTAACATACACTAATTAAAAAACATTTTATGTGCCTAAATGATATGTTCTCACTCCTAAAAGTGCAGGTTCAAGTTTACGACAGTGTGTTAAAGCTTGTTTTGGTTATAGTGTAAAAAGGAGAAGCAAGAAATGGACAGCAAAAGAAAAGAAGTGAAGATTTTCAAACATTTGTGACTGTCGGAGTTACAGAGTCGCACTTTGAATCAGTCCATTTGACTGCGTTGACTGATCCAACCGGCATGACGATATGAAACAGCAGTGTCTGGGTCCAATAAAGTTCTGTAGGAGGACTAAGTATTACTCAATCTGCAATATTTATTAATACTTAATTATGGCAAGCTATGTGCCACAAAAAATATATTTTATATGCCCTTTACTTGGTTGCTTTTATCACATCCAAGGCATGATTACTGAATGACCGTTGGAAATGTTGACCTGGCATTACTTAGTTGTGCTCCACCCCAGTGAAACCAATTACAAATCAATGTCAACTTCAAATGTTAGATTTAGGTGGATATGATAGTACAGTGACTGGTTAGGGAAAACCAAATCTCATCAACCAAAGAAATCGGGTATAGATCAGCTAACAGTTCACATCAGACTAAAAATTACGATATTTCTAGTACAAAAATGTATCTAAAAAATTAACTAACAAGGAAATAACACCAAATAAAAGTTCTTTTAACTGAAAAAAATGCAATGACAAACTACAGAAGCTGTGACTTGATGAGCTGATCTCCAGTTTGTCGTTAAGCTTCTCATTAAACTATAGACACTGTCACAAATTGAGGGCGCATTGTCCACTATCACAGACATATTGCATGCATGCAATTATAAAACAAAGCTTATACGCTTCGCTCTTCCGTACCACACCCTTAATGGCTGTCAGTCAACAAAAGATGAGATCCAACACCTCAGCCCCCTTTGATAAATGAACAACAGTCAATAAAGAGGTCAATAAATAATAAAGTAGAGCGATCACACCCTGGTAACCTCTGCCAGGCTGCCAGACTGCTGCTGTTTGGTCTCAAATATCTCTGGTGTCTTTGTTTGACTTAATTGCGATGCACTTTGTTTTTCTTTTGATATGCAGACACTTGTCCCATTTTACTAGCTCAATATTTTATTCATTGCCTTTTGGCTGACATAATAATAAAGATGCTTTTTTTTCTAACAACCAAAGCCATCTTGTGTCGTTAAGGCAGAGTGAAAGAGAAGCACGGACGGACGGACGGACTTGCATGTCTTTATGTCAGCGTCCAGAAAAAAAGTTTTACTTACTGCGTATCTGTCTTTTAATTTCTTTAGTGGGGTCCAACCAACACTAGAATGAGAAGGAAACAAGAGAAAAGAGAAAAAGAAGACTGTTACCTTCTGCCATATATCCTACACATTATCAAAGCATCCATGTCTGCGGTTTCTTCATGAGGACATTATTAACTTATTTGTTACACCCCGAGTATGTGTGTCTATGGATACAAACCTTCTGGTCATGGTTATCCTGGTATGCCAGGCCAAAGTAGTCTTTTTCCAGTAGATTAAGATGCTCACACACCTTAAAGAATAAGTACTGACCCTTGGCACGTTTCTGCAAAGAAACAAAACATTATATATATTTTATTATTATAACTGCTGCTATTAAAACAATATTATAAACCACTCTAATATTTCCAGCTTCTTCCCCAAAATGTTTCAAACATCAAGCTTTAAGCTTATGAAGTATTCCTGGAACCACTCCAGACCCCTGATTAAGTTAAAAACCTTCTCACTATGGCAAAATGAGACACTTGTAAAATTCCTGTCCACAGCTCTCTCACTCTCAGAGTCTCTCTTTTCCTTGTGTTTCATTTTCTTCTGTTTCATTATTGGTTTATACGCTCTCTCTCAGTCTCACCATCTGGACCACACATTCCTTTAAAAGTCCAAAAAAAGTGTTAGCGATAAAATCCTCCAGACTCAGCTATGACAATGACATTTAGCACACATCCATGCTTGCATGCGCAAGCGTGCACACACACACACGCGCAACCTTTAGGCAGACAAAAGGTCAGACAGAAAGAGGGTGGACAGCTGGGGAAAAAATGATGGGAAAGAATGAAATAATCAAATAACGCTTGTTTCTTTTCAGTCAGTCAGCCTCAGTCTAACACTGGTGCACAGACTGAGTGCTATTCGGCAGACAGACATATAGACCGGGCAGGAAGCGTGGTGAGAGTGAAAGGAAGGCGATGAAAGAGTGCATTTTTCTTCTTGTCCTGGGACGGCTGAAAACATCTGCGGTATTTTCCTAGACTCCATCAAACAAATGCGCAACGCACACGCAAATCTGAGAACGTGGCCTTTTAGAGTTCCTGAGTCTGCACCAAAGTGCCTCCAAGCAAGGCACTGGCTGAGGTCAACTGAAATATCAACAGGCAGTTGTATAGATTATGTATTTAGTTTATGTAAATGGGATTAGAGCGACAGTCATTTAAAAGAAGATGAATTACCTGTTTGTTTCTTGATGCTCAAACATATTTCTAACTCAGTGTTAAAAACTGAAACATCTGTACCTAATGAAATGCTATGAAACACTACAAACACTACAAACCATGTGACGCTAAAATCCTGCTGAAACCAACATTAAGTAAAATTCTTAGAATCGCCATTAAGCCCATGTGTCACTAAGACTCCCCCTTTGAAACCCTCGACAAAGTCAGAAAATGTCTGGCTAGAGTTTTTATTCAGTGGTCTACAACTAATAAAATATGCATTAAGTTATTACTCAGGGATAAATTTGATGCCAGGGGTTAATAAATAGGACAGATGGATGATGGAAGAATGGACAGGGAGTGTGTGTGTGTGTGTGTGTGTGTGTGTGTGTGTGTGTGTGTGTGTGTGTGTGTGTGTGTGTGTGTGTGTGTGTGTGTGTGTGTGTTGGAGGCCTGCTGGGCAAAACAGAAAATTTAATCTCTGGAATGCATTGTGCATCTCTCCCTCTCGCGATCCCAACTATGCCAGCATGTAGAGGGAGGCATGGATGGATATGTGTGTGAGTGTGTATGTGTGTGCGTGCATTATAGGACAATAGCAGTTAGTTGCCGTATCAGCGTTATCTCTTGTGAAACAAAGCAGCTTCTATTCAAACAAGTGCACTCTTTCACTGGCACGCTGCTGGGCGTTGCCATACTGTAGATTAGGATGCAGGTTTGCCACACGGAGGCTACCGACAAAAGCCCTCAAGCCAAATGGGAAAATGTTGGCAAGGGAAATGGTCAGCGCTCTGTTCAGGGGTCGTTGAACCAAAGATTTAAGCGTTAACAGCTCCAGTGGTTCTGCACAGTGGCTATTCTGAGCAGTTTCCCACTGAATGTGAGAGTGTGTGAATGTGAGGAGAGGTACGGCTAAAAAATGTGCATGCCTTTGGGTGAACATGTTATTAACCATCATTTTTAGTATTAAAAACTAGCAAAATACAAAAAACTCCTCTCTTACCCAATAGAAACACTATAAGGCTGATGCACGTGTGATGTATCTGTAATGAATATGTCCAACTGTGCGCGTAGGGGGTCTAAGACATGTGCTTGTTAGGGAGGAACAGATGCCGAAAACTAATCTGTGAGACCCCATAATCTGGTGGGAGTGTTTGCGTACGTGCATGTGTTTTAGTCCCCAGGCAAGCCCCTGCAGCTCGCTCTGCTTTGCGATGCATTTATCCCTCTGAACTACCACCCTGAACAATGTGAGCGGGTGCTTCTGCCATTACTGCACACTGAGTCAGGAAGTTAAATACTCAAACGCACAGGCACACACTGACGTGCACACACACACTAGATCTTACATCCTATTAGCGATTACATCATTGACAAACTGGCACTCACGTGACGCACATAAGAACATGAGATGGACAATGTGTCGACCTGCTCTGTCAACAACTAGAGGAACCTTCTTACATCACAGAAACAAACTACGTTACGAAGGACAGTATTCAAAGGACGTATTCAAGCAAGAAACTGCTGATAGATATAAAAATATGTGAGAAATGTTGTACCATGTCAGGCAAACCTTTAGATATTAAAGTGGAAACACTATATTTGCAGCCATAACATACCATCTTGATCTTAGATGTTACACTAACCATGTTTTACACTGTGGTTGTATTGGTCTAGGAATGTTATCACAGTCTTACCTCCACCTCGCAGGTGAAGTCAGTCCCATCCAGGAGGGTCACGTGACACACCACCAACTTCATCTTGTTCTTTCTCACTAGACGAAGAGGAGACTGGAAAATGGAGGTCTGGCCTTCTCCTGCCTCCTCTTCAGCCTCCACTGCTCCCTCCTTCTCCTTCGTCTCCTCCTCTGCTCCTTCTCCCTCTGCTGTCTCCTTGGTCTCTTCTGGACTTTTCTCTGCACTCTCTTCCACCTTCTCTTCCTTGGCAGGCTAATGGGGTTTGCAAGAAATAAAAAACTAAACTTGCAATCTTCTTAAAAACATAAAAATATCTTCATTACTTGTTGAGACCAAACTGTTTTCTTTCCGTGTGTAATTCCCCCTCTAGTCTGAATTTGCTCATAGAAAAGGCAGGCGTTTCTTTTGGCTTGATCACTGAAATGTTGATGTCACTGGGTGGGCCTGGGTGGCTTAATGTGATCAGTGGACGCAAGAGTCCATATGTGTGCATGTGCACGAGGGAGAAAGGAGTTTCTGTGTGTGTGTATGCTCAAGTGTTTCTTTGTTCCTCTGGTAATTTAACAGCATTTTTAAGCAGTTTGCTGTAAACTGTCAATACACATCAACACTGTCTGAACATTGTGGAAAATGTCACATCTCGTTGTTGGGTTTCTTACCATCTGTGTTTACCACAATATGTGGCTGGTTAACAAAAGCAGAATGCTGTTGGGGAACTTTAATCACTCTGACCACTAAAGAATATGTTACAGGGTACAATAATACTGACACTGACACTGGCCTTGTAGTCTGTCTAGTGTTTCCACCAGGGTTTGTAAATGACTATACTGATTTTTAATTTATTTACCACAGGCATAAGGAAACTGAAATGCAAAGCCATTCACTCAGCCCATCAGGTAAGGTACACACAATTCCCTGGTACAGACATGTATTCTGTTATAAGCGACGCAACTGCTGCAGCATACTTTTACTCCCATTTCATAGGTCTTCTTCTCTGACGTAAAACAAGGTTGATACTATAAGTCTGAATATAATATTTTACCTAGACTTTGTTTCCACTGACACTGTGCCAATGAGCTGATGTCGAGCTGTAAAGAGCGTAGATTTTTAACCAGCTTTTTAACACCATTGTTTTTTTAGTGGAAAAAAATCCATACAGAATACCGATACAGGAATAACAAATATCAATATTTTATTAAATAAACTAAAATACTCTGGGAATCTCATCTCATGCATCACCATCCTGAGATAACATTAGTCGAGCAAACTGACATTAAATCAGTTCAACTGAAAAACAATCCGACACTGGGGAAACTTGGCCTGACAAAGCCACCTCTTGATCAACCATATCTCACAATATAATAATAATATCATATCATGAGTGAAGTGCTGTGATAATATTGTATCATGGGCGGTCTGGTGATTTCCACCTCTAGTGGAACTGTGTTGAAACCATTACTGACTTGGCAGAAAACATGTATTAGTCAGATGTAGAAGTGGTGACAGACAGATTATGTTCCTTTGGACATAATCAAGGATTGTTCATCTTTTCTTCAGTTTGCATGCTACATAGATATCTGAGTGTTATCGAGCTTTTCATCTGACAGAAAGATTTTGGAGGAAGCAGGCATAGTTTTAAAAAAAAAAAAAAAAAAAAATAAGCTTAACCATTTTTTAAGAGATGTTTATATTTCTGTTCTGAAATCACCATTTTAACCTGACAGTACTAGACATCTTGTTCTCTGACTCTACTTTAAAGCATATGCTATGGAGTGGTGTAGTGAACCCGTGAGCAGTACCTCAGTGTCTGCACTGGCGTTGGAATGAGTTTCTGCTTCTTTTTCCTTCACTTGCTCAGACTTGACTTCCTCCTTCTCTTCTACTTCCTCAGCGTGACCATTCACTTCTGGGGCAGGCCCTTCCTCTTCCTGTGTCACCTTGCTAACAGGTTCCTCTGTAGGGGGGGCCTCCTTTGTTGGGGAGGTCTTGGCAAAAAAAAAAAAAAAAAAAAAAAAACCCAAAAGACCCAGACTTTTAAAATCTAACTTAGAAGTTCATTAATTTACCAGCAGTTACAATGAGCCTGAAAAACGATTGTTGCTAAATAATTTAAGTAAAATTCCCTACAGAGTTGTGACACTATAACATAACAACAGTGTGAACCCAGTTTCACCTGGCTTTGAGACTTCTGCTTCTTAAGCCATGTTGGCAGGTATCGAGATATTCCTTTGCCTTCCTTCTCCTCTTTTTCCTTCACCTTTGCTTTTTCCTTCTCCTCTACTTCAGCGTTTGCTACTTCCTGGGAATCTTCCGTGGCCTTCTCCGATTGGTCGGGCTCAGCGGCTGACTCCTCAGCTTTCTCCTTCACCTCCGTCTCAGAGCCTGCTTCTGTTGTCATGGTGACAAATCAACCTGCAGAAAAAGTGACAGCGATGAAAGAGTGTTGAGTTAAATTTTTAAAAGCAACACATTAAACAGATACTTACACAATAAATACATCTTTAGTTTCAGTTTACTGGTTACACCTTGCATTATGAAAATTTCGTACATTACTGGAAAATTCTGAATAACCTGACTGAATTCAACCACTTATTTGGGCAAGAACATCAATTTTTCATGACATGCAACATTTTCGTCATTTATAAATGAGCCACATGGTTCTGTGTTTCTTTTTCCTTTGAGAGGGATCAGTGCTTCTTCTACACTGGAGGTAAAACAGACTATAAAACAAAATAGAAAGCTCTTATGTCTGTAAACATGTCATAGGAAATAGAAAGGCTTGTATAACTTAGACGATTTTGGCTCACGGCTGCTAATGAATGACATCAACTCCGTTTTTACACAAGTAAAGAAAAACACGAAAGTTTGGGAAGTCATTATGCAACACAATAAGTTTCATCTGGGTCAACAGCTGGTTACAAACAATCACTCACACAAACACACACACACACAGAAAGAGAAAGAGGGCGAATTTCTCAATTCCTTGTAATGTGAATCACTGGTTTTACCCTGCAGCTGTGGTCAGCACACACACTCGTCAACCCAAATATCTTTGGCAGACTGTCCACACACACCCTATCACAAAACAGACACTTTCATTTGTGGTGACGCAAATTTTGTTAATAACACTATGTGGTGATAACACAAACAGTGAGGACGTGTTAAGGTCAGGAATGTGGAAATCCATCCACACAGGGTGCCTACCTGGCTGCACACACAGCCTCCTTTAATCTGTGTATACACAAGTAGCTTCAGGCTAAAAGCTAACCATAAGTCAAGCACTACGAAGTCATCGTCATTCACTGTGCTTTCAGTTGTTCGAATCTTTCCCAGCCCATTTTCTCCATCACCCAGACTAGGCCTTTCTGGCCTCATTCCTATGATTCTATTATTCATTACATCGTCTGCATTTTATTTTGTGACCATCTTACCCGCTCTCCGTCTTTCTTTTTTCTGCCCTGCCACCTTCAATAAGAGAGGACGTGCACACACGCACACACACCCACCCACCCCCAGAGCACCAGTGGTGTGTAGGGAGGGGGTGGGAGTAAAAATAGAACAGGTCTCCTTACGCATGATCGGCTAATGAGGTAGGGAGTGGAGAAGGTGGTGCATGTGTAACATGCAAACGTCAGAAAGGCTATAGACACTATGTTCCTGTGCAGATAGGTGAACAAAAGATTAAAAAAAAAATGTTCTTTTAAAATGCTGACATTACACAGCAAAGTGATTTTTTTAATATTATCATTTGTTGATAAGTGGGACTCATCTCCAAATCCACTGTTTCCCGCTAACATGACAAGTACATCTTTACATCAAACTTCTAGTGGTGTGCATTTGAGCCACACACTTAAGTCTTGACTGAAAAACTTCAACTGTTTAATGGATTTGTGTCACCCAGAAACTTAATTTTACCGACTTTGCTGAACATGTGTTTCACTTCTCCAGTGGTGAAGTACATTTATGAGATGGATTTTACACAAAAATAATATACAGATGACCTAATGAACAAGTTGTGCTCTGATGTTTTCTTCCAATCCTCTCACAAAGCTGTTTTATTTTTTAGTCAGATAAATTGTCAAAATTTAGTAAGTTAAGTTTTATTTTAAAAAAAACTCTAACTCTAACTCTAACAAGTACACAGTAAGATAAGTCAGTTTAAGTGCTGATAAACACAAATTTCTAATCAGCTACTCGCATGGCAGTAAATTTAGGCATGCAGACACTATCTGCTGAAGTTCAAGGTGAGCATCAGGAGCATCAGAATGGGTAAGAACAGTGATTCAAGTGGTCTGAATATTTTACAAACTGATAATCTACTGGGACTTTCTCACACAACTATTTCTAGTGTTTACAGAGAATGGTCAGAGAATTAAAAAAAAGAAAGAAAGGGGGGGGGCGTTCTAGGTGAAAAGGTCATGTTAATATCAGAGGTCAGAGGAGAATGTTACATCTGCTTCAAGCCGGTAGGTAGGGCTGCCACGATTAGTTGACTAGTCACGATTACGTCGACTATTAAAATCATCGACGACTAATTTAATAGTTGACACGTCGTTTGAAGCTTTGTAAGATCCCAAAGACGCAGGAATAAGTAGTAGGATTTAAGAGTGTAATAACGGACTGAAACAGAAGATGGCAGCACTGCATGTACAAGGATGCCAGCTGCCGTTAAACCCCGAAGAAGAGGAAGCTGTGTCCCAGAATTCATAGCGCGGCCCTGCTCAGTTTTCAACAATGGCGGCAGCTAGTTAGTTTTAATATGACTCTTATTATTCTTTCTGGGTCACAAAATAAACGTTTAACATATTTTCAGGCGAGAATATAGCTGTGTAAACCTCAAATATCTGCTCAGTTTATCAAGACACCACATATTTTCAAAAGCACTCCGACGTTTTCGGAGACGTCTGTTACCCACTAGCTCGATAGCTAGCCGTGGTTCAAGGCTCACTAGAGCCGGTGAGAACACCGGACTCCCGGCAAATCGTTTTCAAACCCACCGCCGTCTTTCGCTACTCAGGTTAAACATGATATATTAGTCACTTAGATAACTTAAAAATGATATTGTTTGGCTTTTTTTAGTATTTTATTTGTTCCTGAGTAAATCGGTTTGGCTGAGATTAAAGTTATAGTTTTTACACAGCTGAATAAACGTCAAGCAGACAACTGATTATCAGAACTGTGAGATGCTCCAGAATATACTCCGGTGTCCTGTTATATTTTAGATAGCAAGGAGCAGACGGCTGCGTTTATTAAACTCCACCGAAACAATCTGCAAATGTCATTAAAATTTAATAAACTATCATCTTGTCTTTATTTTTGGTTAGCACATACCTTAAACACTTAAAGCTGTAAGCTAATGATAGTTATATAAGAGCAGATGCATGCTGGTGAAATAAGCTGTACGTTTTACATCCAATGGATGCATGATCTGATTAGTCGACTAATCGCAAAAATAATCGGTGACTAGTCGACTATCAAAATAATCGTTTGTGGCAGCCCTACTGGTAGGAAGGCAACAGTAACTCAAATTACCACCGGGGTATGCAGACGAGCATCTCTGAATACACAACACATCGAACTTTGAAGCAGCAGCAGAAAAGCACACCAGGTGCGACTCCTGTCAAGGAATAACAGGAAATTTGTGCTACATGGGCTCACCAAAATTGGACAACAGATAAAATTTGAATAATGTTGCCTGTCTGACGAGTCTCCATCTCTACTGCACTATTTGAGTGGTAGGGTCAGATACTGGTGTAAACAACATGAAAGCACGTCGGTTCAGGCTGGCAGTGATGATATAGTGTTGTGGGGAATATTTTACTGGCACCTATTTGGTTTGACTTGACTTTTAGGTTTTCCATTAGGTGGAAGTTCCTGGTACCAGGTGCTTTTTAGTACCTACTCCACTGGAGCACCAAGTGATCTGAGCCACCAACTGGCCCATCAGTGGGATTATTTGATGAGTCACGAAAGACACTCCTACACAAAAAGTCTCAACCACAATTTTTGAAACCCAGTAGGATAATTGCTCCACACAAACAAACACCATCAATCTCGCTAATAATAATAATTGCTATCATCACCAATTTCACACTGGTTTCATGAACATGACATTGAGTTCTCTGTACTCACATGGCCTCCAGTCACCAGATATTATTCCAGCAGAGCAATTTTGGGATGTGATGGAGCCGGAGATTCAGCAAATTGTCAACCTAAAATAACTGCCTGGGCTTTTTGCTAAGATGACTGAAGTGACAAGACTTGGATTCTAAGACTCGTATTACTTATAACATTTATTTGGATGTAGTTTTAGATGCAACCAGTAGCATCTACTGGAAAACTCTATTTTAGAGTCGGTCGTCATTTAAAATAACGTGGTCAGTCTCACTAGACTAAACTATGACGGCAGAAAAGAAAAAAAAATATGACCAGTGTACAATGCAGACCAAACAACCAAATAACTCTGTACCACACAGACACGAAGAGACTTTAAACCAATTTTGAGAGGCAACAGATCTATTTTTTCCACTATGTCAGTCATCACAACAGCTCTGTTACTATAGACTAACTGCAGTTCATACTCCTTTGAAACATTGTTTCTGAATGGGCCAGCTCTAAGTGTGCGTTTGTGTGAGCTGGCATTAGAGTGGAGCTTCGTCATGGCCACTTAGGCCTGCTTTAAACTTGCCCTCCTTATCCGCAACTGTTTAACACCAGGAACCTTGTTCTACCTCTCTCACAACTATCTAACTCACCCTCACAACTCTCTCTTCTGCTCTCCAGCCCAGGGTGCCTCTTTCTCTTTTTCACTAAATCTCTGCACTCATCTCTCTCCTCTCTTCCTGGGGCCCCTTTCGATCCCCACCCCCAATCACCCACTGGTATTATCTCCCTCTACACTCCTCCTGTTTCTCTCCTCTTCCCACAGTCCATATAAAAACACCAGTGACATCTCGCTTCATATACACACAGACATATATACGCACTTGACACTTTATGGCAGGAAACTGTGACCAAGTTTCTTATAAACGAGGTCAAATGTGGGTTAAACACACTGAGTCATAAACTCCTGTATAAGCAATCATCAGAAGATGTGTTTTGTTGCTCCATCAAGGACATTTTCATGCAGAATTTGTCTAGAGGCATGTACTGAAATGCTTGGGTGCTGTGGTACATTTCATCCTATTTCACAGCCAATTAGTAGCGTTCAAATAACCCAGATGTCTAAAAAGGCACAAATAGCCTGCAGATTCATTGTAAACACAAACTCAGACACAGCACTGCCAGCTGCACACTTGGGAGAAATATGCTTTTCTGATTTTATTCAGCCTCATCTCTTTCATGTGACCTTCCTTCAATTAATTGATCTGCACAAGACCATCAAAGCAGTAGAAATCTGCCAATAATAAAAATCCTTACTCAGCTTGTTACAGCTCTTATTTTACAGATGAACGGTTGACTGAATGGCTGAATTAACTGACGAACTAATGACCTTACCTACTGTTGTTTCTGTTGCCTTCTTTCCCCCCTGCAACTCTCTTCCTTCTTCTGACGTCCTGTTTACCCTCTGTTTGCACTTTCTTTTACTTTTTCTGCCTATGTTCTTCTATTCGTTTTCCTTTCCCTTCCCACCTCTTAGCAAATGCCTGCCCTACAAAGTGTCATTGCCATTTTCTCTCCTACATCCTCTCCTCTCTTTCCCTCAGAGCTCTGCTTCCCCCCGGGACGATTGCTCAGAGAAATGAGGGCAGAAAATGAGAGAGCATGGGAAGGTAGGGGGTGGAGATAGTCAAGAAAAGTGTGTGAGGAAAGAGCAGCAATGGAGATAGGCTGAAGAAGGATCCAAAAAGGAAAGAGAGAGGAAAAGAGGAGAGTGAGCAATCTCACAGACATGCCTACTATGTTGGATTACTAATGGACATTAGCATGAAAACTGCACTTTCACAACACTGTTGTCTTCAGCACTGTTGTTCACATCTTTTAGGCATAAAAACCATGCCTAAAAGCTCATTCAAAGTTGTACTTTCAATCAATTCACAATCTTTCACTTCCTTCCTTCACAGTGTTTATCACTAAAAGCAAATTAAGCATCTTCCTTTCCAACAAAGACATTTTAAAAACCATGAAAAAAATGTGTTTCTCTCGCTTTCATATTGAAAATCTTTTGTTGAAACACTAAAACACCAAGCCTTTAATTTGTGTGCTTAGAATGCCAAACTTTCCAGCTTCATTTTATATACAATACAAAGAAGAAGGGAAAAAAAGTAGTTAATGCTGGCGACATCTCCAAGGAAAATGCTCCTACGTTACCTGCTTCTACCAAATTACCCATGCGTACATGTAGGGAGTTGGTGTTCTCACTTTTTAAACACTAGACTGCTGTCACATGAGTCTCTCTCTCTCTCACACACACACACACACACACACACACACATTCTTCTCCACTTACAACTTTATTGCTGTCTGACTGGGTTTTAGGGTTGTCATCATAGTAACGACAACTTCCTGGCCTGGACTGTGGCCAAGAGATAAAAATTTACAGCAGGCTGAAACAGGCGTGGGTACTAAACTGTACAAGAGAGAAAAGAGAGCATCGACCTAGTGCCTACGCATTTCTGTTAATTTTCATCTGCTAAAGTAGATATGACAAGCCTCAATCTAATATAAAAACATACCCCACTTCCTGATTCTATGGGCCATAATTGAAAAAATAAAGGGGACGAACTGGTTTCCATGGAAACCGCATTCATGCTCTACAACAATAAATCCCCATGGAGACAAGAGATTACCACAGCAAAAATACAGATTAGTGGACGGAGCTTACGTGACAATAGAGATTATGACCGTGTCTAAACCTGTTTCATAGCACATCAGACTAGCAGCTGATATTTCATGCTGGACCTACAACAACCGCAACAGCTACTTTTCTCCCCCTACTCCCACTATCACTGAACCAACAGCAACCCTCCAATGATACTGCCACTGAAACACACAAAGCATTCATCTATGAAGCAGAGTGACTCAGATTCAGCAGATTCTGAAAGATGAGGAAGACTGCAACTTGCAACAGATACACCGACACACTGACTTAAGGCTTTTTCACCTCTTCATGTGATTACTGTACTTGTAGGGTCAGGCAATATTACTGAATTACAGCCTTTAAAAATTATGATGGTATAATTTTTAATACCACCATGAAACTGAGGTCATATATTGTAGTGCATGGTACAAAAATGAACATTCAAGTGAGCTCAGTGACCTACGAAAGATGGCAAGCAGTACACGAAAATGTAGTGAGTAAAATGGTTGCACGTGTTTCGGGTTTAGTCAGCCAATGCGAACGAAGCTCTGTGCATGACGCTTCTAAAAAGCTATGAGTAAAGACAGCAAGCCTTCACTTTGGGGTTACGTTCACACGTACACGGGTATTTTCCGTTTTGGTTTTAAAAAAAAAAAATCCCATCCACACGTAAAAGCCAAAAACGAAGGAAAACGCTGCTAGGAACATGCCAAAGCAGCAGGTGACGATATATTCCTAACCGTGTAGAAATGTTGGCCAATCAGAAGTCTAAAAGCCTGGGTGGGAAAGAGTAAACAAAGATGGCGCATAGAAGCAGAACTGACTCCTATGTGTGGAGTAGGGCTGCCACAAACGATTATTTTGATAGTCGACTAGTCACCGATTATTTTTGCGATTAGTCGACTAATCAGATCATGCATCCATTGGACGTAAAATGTACAGCTTATTGCACCAGCATGCGTCTGCTCTTATATAACTATCATTAGCTTACAGCTTGAAGTGTTTAAGGTATGTGCTAACTAAAAATAAAGACAAGATGATAGTTTATTACACTTTTAATGAAATTTGCAGATTGTTTCAGTGAAGTTTAATAAACTCAGCCGTCTGCTCCTTGCTATCTAAAATATAACAGGACACCGGAGTATATTCTCGAGCATCTCACACTTCTGATAATCAGTTATCTGCTTGATGTTTATTCATCTGTGCAAAAACTATAACTTTATTTCTCAGCCAAACCGATTTACCCAGGAACAAATAAAATACTAAAAAAAAGCCAAACAATAACATTTTTAAGTTATCTAAGTGACTTATATTACATGTTTAACCTGAGTAGCGAAAGACGGCGGTGAGTTTGAAAACGATTTGCCGGGAGTCCGGTGTTCTCACCGACTCTAATGAGCCTAGAACCCCGGCTCGCTATCGAGCTGGTGGGTAACAGACGCCTCGGAAAACGCCGGAGCGCTTTTGAAAATATGTGGTGTCTTGATAGACTGAGCAGATATTTGAGGTTTACACAGCTACATTCTCACCTGAAAATATGTTAAACGTTTATTTTGTGACCCAGAAAGAATAATAAGAGTAATATTAAAACTAACTAGCTGCCGCCATTGTTGACAACTGCGCTGGGCCGCGCTATGAATTCTGGGACACAGTTTCTTCTTCTTCGGGGTTTAACGGCAGCTGGCATCCTTGTACATGCAGTGCTGCCATCTTCTGTTTCAGTCCGTTATTACACTCTTAAATACTACTACTTATTCCTGCGTCTTTTGGGATCTTACAAAGCTTCAAACGACGCGTCGACTATTAAATTAGTCGTCGACGATTTTAATAGTCGACGTAATCGTGACTAGTCGACTAATCGTGGCAGCCCTAGTGTGGAGGGACAGTAACTGTGTATATGTAAGCATTTAAACACTGCAGAGAGTAAAATTAACAGTAACGGTATTTTGTCTAAGTCCGCCATTGTAGAAATTCATTTCACCGAAACAATAACCTGGCGCACGGTGTGACGTCAACAAAGGCGCACACCTTTGACGCTGCGTTTTCTCCGTTTTCCTCATCCACACGTAAACGCAAAAACTGAGTTTTAGAAAATCTCCACCCTGGCAGGAGTTTTTAAAAATCTCCGTTTTCAGTGACCGAAAACGCCGTTTACGTGTGGACGAAAGGTGCAAATGCACAGAAAAATCTGCGTTTTCAAAAATACTCGAGTACGTGTGGACGTAGCCTAGATCAATTTGCTGTTATATACACATCCCTCCAGTGGTAGCAAATGTCATTGGGTCATCCAGCAAGTATGTAACATAGGGAACATAGAACATCGGGATGTCTTTGCTCACAATTTCGCTATCAATCTGACTCTAACTTAAATTTAAAAAGTAAAAGTAAAAATTAAAAGGGTAGAACTCGGCTAATGCTAGCAAAGGGAGTACCAGCAGCCAACTTCTACCCCTGCAGGTTAAAATCCCTATATGGCACTAATAATAACAATAATAATAATAATGTTTTTCCACAAACTCATTTCTAGGCCCTGATAGCAACATTAGCATTAGTTTCACTCATTTCAGTGAATGTCAGGAAGTTACAAAGTTATGTATTTTTTTAAAAAGAAAAGAAAAAAAGACACTCATACCTATTAATCCTTTTTTTTGGATTACTGGAACACTCCTGGCAGGACCTTCAACATTCTGACTGAATATTCTGGATAACTGCCCTGAGACCAACTGTTTCATCAAGGTATCAATCTAAACTTAATTTAAAATGAAAATAATATTCACAGCTGTTTAGTTTTGAGGTCCTGAGAACCATAAACTTTATGTCACTAAGATGACAAAAAGTTTTAGTTTTATTCCTGTTGAACAGAATTAAACAAACCCTAAAAGCTGAAATCAGAAATAGCTGCCAGAGTGGTGATCCTTCACCCATAAGAGCACAATTCCCTAAAGTGTTTGAAAACTTATTTTCTGCAGCACAGAAAGTACCTTCAAAACTCTGGTCTCTAGAGGTGGAAGCAGGGGTGCAGCATTATTAGGCAGCGGACTCAAATACGCACATATAGTGGAAGGTCAGTGACAGTCAGATTCCTCATTTAGCCAAAACTAGCTAGCTAAATACTACCTTGATGTCTGCAGCATCTATTGACCGTCAAAGGTTTTTTTCTGCTGCAGAGGACTTTGTCACAGCACAGAGGACAACCCTCCAGCTTTCCCCTTATCAGCTGCTGTAGTGCTGGATGAACAAAGGGCCCGTTTCTTGATTTGTTCTCACACTGAATTCTTGAACACAACAATGTCCATTTCATGCGTACCAGCTGAATGATAGTCACAGCTGCCAGGCGAAAGGGGCAAAACCATTCTTCTTATTTCTATTTGAACTCAGAAAGACTGCAAATGATACCAAAGAGGAGCTTTTATGAGAGCAACAACATATATTAAAGTATGGTGAGTGCACCGTCTATGTTTAGATCTTATTTAAAAGCTTTTTGACATATTTAGGTGCCACTTTTAGGGATTAGGCGACTAGCCGACTAATGTCAAGGTTGTCACTACGGTTGGTACCAGACATACTAGTTGTTTGTTAATTGTTAAACTTTTATTTGATGCCCAATGCCGGTAAATTACTGTGTCCTAAATGTT
The DNA here is from genome assembly GCF_013358895.1 of Oreochromis aureus. Lineage (NCBI taxonomy): Eukaryota > Metazoa > Chordata > Actinopteri > Cichliformes > Cichlidae > Oreochromis > Oreochromis aureus. Next base: position 6,438,596 of record NC_052956.1, read on the forward strand.
AAGCAGCTCTCTGCATAACGAAAGGTGTTTGGGCTCTGCCTTAGTGATAGGGTGAGGAGATTAGTCATTGGGAGGGGTTCAGACGCTATTCCTCCACATCAAAAGAGATGGCTAAGGCTGTCGCCTGCTGGGTAAGATGTTCCAACCGGGGATATCCTACCAGGAGGAGACCCTGGCGTAGACCCGGGACCTACTGGATAAAATATATAAAACTTCAGCAGGTTATCTTGATCATGTCACATGCCTAAATGCATTGAGTTGCTTCGATGTGATTGGCTGATTAGATATACACATGTACCTAATGTAGAGGCCAAGTGTATATACTTACACATTTGAAATCTTGAAATTATCAAGACATTTCTTTTTATGCCACCACTGGTTTAACAGTTCTTCAAATTTGAAACTTTCTGGGACAACAGTTTCACTTTACACTTTAATTAAAAGAATACAATTTTCTTTGTTTAGTTTTTTTTTTTTTTTTCATAATTAGGGATAATCACCAATCATACCTCCCAGGCGATTCACCTAACACTAACCCTGAAGAATCTTTACAACTTTTTTCACACTAGCATGCATTAGCAATTAACCACTAACAGCTTCAGGTGGCTAACTAGCATAAGCAGCATTAGCACATGGAAGAACATTCACAAGCCAATTTTCAATCTATATTTACACACAGATTACACAGTACTGCAAATGTGCTCTTAATAAAATAAAATAAAAATGACTAAAAAGACTTGTGTATTGTCATCACAACATAAAACCTAATATTATTTTATTTCTAACAATAATCTAGCTGCCTGATAAGATAATTAAGTAGAGATAATTCAGTGAATAATTTTTAAATTTGGCCTGTTAGTAGGTGGGATACTTCACGCTGGAACCATGAATAGCAACACAAAATATCAGAACAATCATTCAAATGCTGAGCTGGGTTTTTGGAGCAGCATTATGGCTAGAAAACCTAAAAACTCTTCAGAGGTGTTATCTACATGTAAAACCTACTGTTTACATGCATGCAAAATGACTACCTTCACGTCAATGCTGCATTGTTTGAGTCAATGAGTGGTTCACTCCCTTGTCATGCTGTGCACTGAGAAATGTTTTCAAGCGTTTCAGCTGAGCAGCGAAGGTTGTTTCTGACAGAGTCCAATGGAGTCCAAAACACAAAGTGCTGGAAATCAGCGGGCCTGCATGCAGCTGAGCCTATTGAATTAAAAAGTTGCAGATCGCTCTGGGTCATCCAAACAAGCTAAAAGCTTTCCAAACTATTCCGCCACAGCCGAACAGCTGATAGTTACAGAGCCCTGTTTTGAAATAACCAAACAGATACACAATCCTAATCTCTGCCGTTCTCTTGCATGATTTGTCCATCTGCCATCCAGTGACACATGCATACACAAACACACGAAGCAGATTCTCACACATATGTAAAAACATACTCTCAGTATCTCTAATAGACACACAAGCTTTGAGTGTATGATGACTACTGCGCTCTGACACACCCTCACACAGATGTACACACATACTGCTGGTGTGAAAATTCAGAACATGCCTGTTTCTGTACACTGCACTCTGACCCTCAAACTGGGGATTACACAGAGGATAATCCCTGTTTATGTTTGTGTGTCTGTCAGTCTCCCTGCCGGTCTGTCAGTCTATCCATTCATCCCTTCATCCAACTCTCTTTCTCTTCAACTACACCTGATGTCAACCTCACTGGCTTGAAATAAACACAGGCATTGACACAATTGTTCCTTGGTGCCTTTTTGCTTTTGGTTTGAGCTTAACAAATGAAAGTTCACCTCCTGGGTGATTCTTAAGTGACCAATACTGTGTCATTACTTTAGTCACTATGTCATTACTGTCAAATCTCATGTACTAAACTCTACTCTTCAACAGGTGCTAGTTCTCAGTCCATTACCTCTGTCTATGGATCCTATGTTATATTCCCCTGCAAATAATATTTAGTTTAGGGTTTCATTTACATACGTATAAATTATATTTTTCTTTATACAAGGCTTAGAAACACCAGGAATATGCTTTTACTATACAGGGGTTGAAGCAGCATAGCCTAAGCAATTTAGAAACTGCAACCTGTGAATATCAGGCTTTTGTGCTGTCATTTTTGGCATTATTTAACTACTAACTAATGAAAATATTATCTCATATATCGCTTTATTATCATGACATATCAACAATGATGCAATAATGCCATAGCACATACTAACGATGCAATAAATTAATTATATTATATGGTATTTTTCATGCATCTACTCTTCCAGGGTTGAGCCTCTCTTTCTGTGTGGGGGTGAGAATAATGGGTCAGCTCATAACTGCTATTGTGAAATGCTAAACTCCCCTATTCAGCGATTAAAGCAGTCAGGCGCAAGTGCCCAGTCTGTGTGAATGAGAGACAAAGAGAGAAAGTATGGGTGGGTCACACAAGGAGGAGATACAATTTACTGTGTGTGTGTAAGAGAGGGGGGGAGGTGGGAGAAAAAGACGGAAAGGGAGAGAGGAAAAAGGTAGGCATTAGCTGGAAGGTGATAAAGAATGAGTGAAAGATGAAGACAGCGAAACCCACAGTGAAACTGTGCGGCTCAGCAAGCAGTGGGTGTGGTGTTGCTATGGCAATGTATATCCCATAGAGGGTGGTGACAACAGGTGCTCTGGCAAAACAAATGACTTCATGGTCATCAAGGCTCTTTGTTACGGTCGCCTTGTGTGGCAAGCTGATTTAGACAGAGCGAAACCCATCCTAGTCCTCTGCCAGAGCCTAAAGAGGATGCACGACTCATCAAGTATTGATTAGAAAGACTCTAAAAGCCTTGCAGTCTGTCAGAAAACTGTCAAAACATGCCATGCCTCAACCATTTAGTCTGTTTGGCACACATACTGTTTACATATGTTTGCCGATTTTTATTCTTCACACACTAATAAGAGCAAAGTTTAAGTGAGTTCCTCAGATAAAATAAGCAGTTTTTGGACTGTGATGAGAGGTTTTCTTGTATTTTATGATCACTTATAGACTAAAAAGACTATTGTGTTCATTAGGAAAGGAAATTATCCACAGAATGACCGACAAGTAAAGTAATCAGCAGCCCTCGTCAGGAGTAATCAGCATGTTCTCCATTCATGCTACAGTGAGCATTCAGACCACTGCAACATGAGCACACACCACCATCACAGCTCCCTGCCATTCATTTCGTAACTACTAACCTTAACCCTGAAATCTAAAATTAGCCATCCCTTTTGTGAACACTGCAAGATGTCCTCAATTTCAGAACATTGTGCCATTTTCTCAATTACTGCAAGGCCGTGTTGCCTTTAAAGTGAAGACATATATTCATACATCTTTATGTGACCATCTCTTATTGTGCAAGCAAATGACATAACCCCGCAGATTATCAGTCATCTTATATCAGCTAAATCTCAGATCAGTGACCTCTGACCTCCAACCAGGAAACAGGAAGTAACTCTCTTCCTGACTCCCCCCCAACCGATCTCCCATACCTCTATCTTTTAATTTGCATTTTTGGCTACCATATCCTACTTTCATCAGAAATCTACCACATCTAAAAAAAAATTACAAAAAAAACAAAAAAACAAACAGGAAATGACTGAGAGCAAAACATCCGTACATTCATGTGTGTCTGTGTTATGTCATACAGATGTTTTGTTTCCCTTGCAATAATATTTTGGCAGTCGCTGCTAGTACAGTATGACACAAAGGCTAAATGTCAAAAAGGACCTCTGTTTCTTTCTTTATGAGAGGGTCACATTATGGGCTTAAAAAAAAAATAAACACTTATGCCCAAGACTATGAAAAGTGGGCAATATGTCATTTTAAAGAAGATTTAAAGATTAAAACTCCATTAGGATTTACATGCTTCAGATTTGAGGACTACAGTAGTAAGCTGTCTTCTAGAATTTATGGATAGTGTCTCGTATAAAGAAACTTCACTGCAGGCAGGTAGCTAGCAGAAAAGCAAGTGCAACGAAGTTTGAAACAACATGTATTTATGAATTTCTGACGCCACTTTCAGACACGCACTCTTTTCCATTAAGCCTCCTTTGTGGACCATCATCTGTATGTTGTAGTAGTGTACTGTCACCAGGGGGACGGTGTCAAACCGTGTAAAACATCCAGTACAGTGGGATATTCTAAACACTCTAAACATGTGTTTGCACTGTTATTGGTCCTTTAACTTAGCCCCACTGACTGTATAGATGATTGACAACCAGGCTCCACTTCCTCCCACTGTACAATAGTGAAACCACACAATTGCGGGACCTGCTAGCTAACATGTAGGGGTCAGGGGTCATGACCGATACTATAGCCAAACAACCAGGGGCAGATGACATGTTTTGGCTTCACTTTTGGTAACCTATGAGGTCATCCATATTTTCTACAGTGATGGTGAAGCCCCTGCCAAACAGAACAAAGAAGCCATAAAAGTCAGTGAACTTCTTTGTCGTGATGCAAATTCAAATGGTAAAAACAACTGTCTGTGCTTCTCATGTTGTCCCCGCCCCCTTCTATGTGGTGAACTCCACCATCATTCTTTCCTGTTCAAACAAACTTTTCAACCAATCAGCATTCCCACCACACATGACTGGATATCCATAGTCCTTCAGTTTGCATAGCCAAAGACCTACACAAATGTACACCAGCGTGGGACCACAGATCCCACATTAACAACATCTGAATGTGTCAGGTTCATGTATAAATATACTGTTCATGTATACTGTTCAAGTATAAATATACTATGCTGTATTACTAGATTGGACTGGACCCAGTAATATTTCACTTTTAAACATATAGGGTGGGGGCAACTAGAGTCAAGACTGGCAACTAAAACAAGACTCTTTCATACATGGCAAATATGGCAGGTACATCACTAATGAGAGCAAAGATACTTGCTAGTGAAGTTAGTCATGCTGAAGTTAGTGAAGTTGTATAAAGAAACTTGACTGCAGGCACATAGCTAGCAGAAAAGGTAGATGCTGACATTACAAAGACGCACACAGACATTGTCAACTAGTCCTCACCATGTACATCCATCAATTTAAGTCTTGATTATCAAGATCACGAAAGAAAAATGGCAGATGCAATTTAAACAGCAAAGTATCAATAACTTTGATTAAGACTTTAGAAGTCTCATTACCTGAATATTTATGTCCTCACTGGGTATTATGTTTGACTTTTGTTCGTTGCCAGTTTCTGAGCTCCTTGCTACCACTCTCTGTCACAAATACTTCTGGCTAATGAGAAAGACTACTGACCCTACTTTCTGTTAGTTTCCCACTCTCACAAATTCACAGTCACTGGGTTCACTACACTCTTTCCAAAATGTTTTACAAACTCCAGAGCATGTCAGTGGCTGCTAATGAGAACAAGTTAGTGCGGCTGCACTCACAGAAATAAACAAATGAACATTTGATGATTAATATAACAGTACTCTTTAATCCATGTTTAGATTATTTACACGGCCCTAGGTCATCATGCATTATGCTACTTTGCTTGCCTTTTATACTTTTTCATTGAATAGATTTTTAGAGTACCTAACTATAGATGATGGAAGTGATCCCTGAGAAGATTAACCTGAAAAAACCTTTAAGTCTCAACTGTCAAGTTTCAGGAAGCAATCCTGACGATATGCCGCAAGATATGATATCACTATCAAGAACATAATATTACCAGTCTTTTCTAGCTGATACTCTCAGTGCCAAGACTGTCTTGTTTTGTGACCCAAGCTGTGGCGTTCAAAAGATGAAGTCACTGCCTCTGGTCTGTTCAGCCTCTCTCTGAGAATGTGACCCTCTGCTGATTAATCTCTTTTTAACTATGTCTGGCTCTGGGCCAGATCCACAGGCCCACGCCCTCTTTCTGTTTTTATTTTATCATTTCTTTCAGAGCTTGACACTTGCCAGGGAAGGCAGTTTGCCCTTTCTTTTTTCTTCTCTGATGTAAAATGTTGCCCTTCAACACAAGGGCATCCTATTCTACTACAAGGGACGCTTGCATTTAAGAAAAGAAAATGTGACGTTTTTGACATTTAGGTGGCTGAACCTCAGAAAAACTACTTCACCTCCCCTCTTCCTTTTTGTCCTCTCCTTCAAACACGCCCTTTACTTCTCCATCCCTCATTCCCCTTCCGCACACTGCTCTACTCACCGTCTCTGTGGCGGTAATAAGCTGAACACTGCATTACAGTTTCCATTCATCCGTGCCTCTGTGATCTTCTCTGCGTGAATCGGAGTCCTGTGGTGCCTGCTGGCTGTGAAAGCTACAGAGGATAATACCTGCCTGTGGAGGCTGACTGCCACACTGTACAATATGTTCACCTTAATAACTGTTGTGACTGCGCCAAATGTCATTACACTCATGGAGAAGATGAAAGCCTCAGAGTGTGTTTTGTGGTTATAGTAACTACTTTCATTCACTGGAAAATGGATAAGAAAATTGCAGTCACCTGGATATGTGAATGCCCCCCCCATATGCTACTTTATAAAAACAACACGGCACAACTCATTCAAACTGATGGAGGACAGCAGGATTATCTGTGTGCATCTGAGTTGATGTGACGAGTTCTGCTCCCGTTGAACCCACAGGGTCAGGATGAAAACACACATACGCACACAAACACACACGCATGGATGTTCCCATAGCCTTTACGAATGGTTAAGCAATATCTTTCACTCTCTCTGGCACTCTCACTCTCTTTCTTCTCTTGTGTCTGACTCTTACTTCCTCACTACATGTGTCAGTGTTCCTTCATTTCGCCTTTCAACTTGCCCTCATACACAGTGGTGTACTATAGTTTATTGTAGTGACTATCTATAGAGTGATTACTTCCCCAAGTCTTGTGTACACCCATCCTAAGGGAAGAGTAAGATTGCTTATTAGAGAAAGGTGCTAGCAAGCAACTGATAACAGTAGGGGATAGATAATCTGTACATTTTATTATATTTGCTACCAGATCTAACGCAAGTGAAGTGGGCTAGTACTAAGTGATGTCAATGTGGGTCAGTTAAATAGATTTTAGGGGTGTAAACTGACACAGAATGCACAATACAGATATTCACAGGGCTGCGGAAGCAGCTAAAAAAACACAATCGAAAACAAAACCCAAAGGAAATGCAAGGTTTCTGCACTCTGCACTCCAGCAAGCTCAGAGTTAAGTTCCAGCTAGATCTAATGAGCAGATTCTCCCACCAGAACAACCAATTAAGGCTTCTCATTAGTGGGTTTGACAGAGCTGCCACTGTTCTGCACATCCTGAGAGCCTGACAATGAACATGGCACTGATGATTATAGATAAAACTATACACGCAGCGAGGAGCCTGACAGGAAAAAACACACCCCAGAAACAGACACGCTTGCCTCTGGGCTTCCCTTTACAGCTTACAAAACATTGTCCTTCCTGCCTACACCAAAATTTATACTGAATGTGGACTAAAATATGTTCCACTGCACATTCCCATTAAAATGTGGCTGCTAATCATGAAAGCTTTAAATACTGAAGTGTTATACTTGCCTCTAAGTGCGCAACCTGTGCTGCTACACAACAATAACCTAAACACCTGCAAAGCAAAACAACATGCATCACCAAATACAATAATATTTTATTTCCTCAGTCGCTTTTTTGATGTTGTACTGGGTTGGATTAAATTGTATAGGTGTCCCTTGTTAATATGAGAACAGAAGCTCAGAAACTGCATTTAATTCTAAGAACACAGCTGTCTCATAAGAAAATCTTCGGCTGATAGGTAGCTCCAAAAACTCTTTTTGTTAATGTACAGTAGCTGTGTGCATGAGGACTGAACAAGCTCTTTGTTTGCAAACAGAGATACATAGCAGCGGAAACAACATTACTGGAAAATCTACGTTCTGTTCATGATATTAGAATAAACACCCATGCCAAGTCAAATAAGGTGCAGCATCATCAGAGTCCACACACAGGGGTTTTTTGTGTTTTTTTTAAATAACAGAAGAAAATCCAGACATGCTGGTTGTTCTGCACGCAACCCACATGGCTATGTATCAATATGTTAAAGTGTATGTAAATAATATAAATAAATGAAATTAAAAGATCCTCATAATGCCCTGCATAAGGGTTTTTTGGGGAGCTCAAAACAGGCACAAAGAATGATTGATCTGCATATCAGTAGTTATAGAAACATCTGATAAACGAAAATGCATTTTAAGCTTTGTTCAATTAAAACCCAATTTAAAAAAAAATATTTGACCAGTTTATTTTATCTCCATTCTGGTAAATTTAATTTTGCGGAAGGTCAAAATGTCTTTGGTGGGTGTCAAAATATTACCATAAATTAACAAGTGATGTTTGAGAGACACACATAAAAAAGTTAGTGGTTGGTTGTTTTGAATGTACCTACCTCTCGAGCACGGTTATTACTGACTACACTTACTATGGCCTACATCACACTGAGAAATAAGAATCACATCAACAGCTTCCCATCTCCACCATTATGTTAGCTAGCTTGTTAGCTTGTGAGTACGATGACACTGCATCCATCTGTTTAGTCTGAAGGTCACAGCTACAACTAGGCAGGCCTGAATCTATTGAGAATCTAAAGTGGTATGTCACCACACTAATATTTATGAAAGGGCAGAATTGGCCTGCTGTGCTCTTAAGTCCTCAAAGTCTTCTCTAGCCTACAAAAAATCTTTGCACTGAATGAAAAAGACTTCACAGCTACATGGAAGTACAACAACTGTTGCAGCCTGGGAAATAAACTGATTAACTTTTAGAAACAACAATAGTTAGGCCTTTGATCCCAGTGTATGCATTAGGGGCACAGCCAGGGACTATCTACTGTCCATGACTTTATCTCTGTCCTGATGTCCTTCATTACTATCTGACCTAACTTCCTTTCACATAGAGAGCAGAACACCACAAGTGGAGTGGTGCTGATTAAAGTCATGGGTACCTGACATCACATACTATGGTGTATGATTAGATTTAAGAGTGACACTTAGGTACCAAGTACATGGCTAGATGTCCTAATATTAGTTGGTGTGTATTGCTCAAAGTTGTGGTACTTCTAAACATCAACCACAGATAGCCGTGTTTATATTGGATGTGTTTGATAATCACAAGGAGACATTTAAAGAATAACTTCTAGAAAAGCAGCATACTTCATTAATGTTAACAGTGGCACTGAACACACAGACATGAACAGATACGTTTGCTAGTTGCCACCGAGTTTTTACAAGTCAGCACAATCTCGGCTCTGTCCAGTCTGCCTGCATTTGTCTGTAAAGTAGCTGCGTCCTTCCCACATGTCAAAGCACAGATTCTACGGCGCTGTCTAGAAAGCAAATAAGAAACACAAGTATTGTTCTGCATGTAGACAGATTTATGTTACTACACCAATAGCACCTCCTCTTTAATATCCTGGTCATGAGAGCAACAATTGTATTTTGTCAAGCCAACATAGCCTAAACTAGATATGTCAAGCTCATTTTACATCATGTGCAATATACAGCCCACTTTGATATTAACTGGGCCATATAAGATTATTGAAAATATTTTTTAAGTGGAATTTCAACAGTACCTCTCAGTTTTTCTACATGTAGTAAATGAAAGAAGTCTTCCAGCACATCTCTTTGGGTTTAAACTGTAAGAAATAAATATGTAAAACTGCACAAAAAGTTAACTGGTAACTCAATGCCCAGAGTGTCCTGTAATTAATTTTTAAAAATTGTATAATTTGTAAAAAAAAAAAAAAAATTCCACAGTGGATTGTGAAAAAACAGGAATTTTTGTGTTTGTTTATCTTTTACTTAAGTACTTTAGAGTTGTGTAAATGACCACTAGGGGGGTATTTATCCTAATGAAGTTCAAAATTTATCCCCACCTACACATTTTCCAAAGATGTCCAAAGGACCGGCTTGGAGTCGTTGCCGCGCCGATTCTGGCCCCGGGCCTTATTTTTAAAACACCTGGTTAAAAACCTATCTTTGAAATGCAGTAAACAAACAACGTGGACTGCGTTTCCCAGACAGCTTTGTGAACCAGTCACGAACATGAAACTATATCAAACAAATATCAGTTATTTGAAAACGGTTTTAAAAGCACATGTCAGCACACCCAAATGACTGGAGAAAAAAATGAAAAAAAATTTAATTGCATACTCACTCTGAACAACGTGGTGCTTTTAAATCTCCGTATACTACTTGTTAACTTAGCGGCAGGAAGGAGCTACACGCATTGTCCCGCAAAAACGGAGCCGGATGTTTGAATAGTCAACGATTACCATGGCGTGTTTAGTGTGTGAATGTGTGTGTGAATGACTGAATGTAGTGTAAAGCGCTTTGGGGTCCTTAGGGACTGAGTAAAGCGCTATACAAATGCAGGCCATTTAGACGAACCAGCCGTTAATGTGAACTTACCGTTACCTCAGCGGTAGCATTCACCTACCTGAAACCCAATGTAACTACCACGAGTAAGGAAACTCAGTCTATTCATTTAGAAAATGACTTTTTAATCAATGTAAGCTAGGCAGGTTTTTACCTGCTTCACAAAATCTTTGATGCTAACTACCTAAACACATCCGCGCGCGAGGAGCAAGGGGCATGAAGGTAGCTTAGGTGATAACAGGGATAATATGGAAGGAGATAGGCGCCATGAAGCGCCTTACAGCGAAGGTATGACCAGAACTCTAAATAACACCTTTCAGTAACAAACACGGTGTTTGCTCTGCCTCGTTAGAACAATTACGTCTGGTTACAATACGTACTTGCGCAGGTTAAGTACGCTACCAATATATTACGTACAAAATACCCCCACAACGCAATGAACCATCTGCAGTAGCTGATGTAGAAATCACGTGATTTAAAGGAGGCCAAATTATTCGTTACCTGTTGTTAATTTCCAACGATGCGTATGAGGAGACTTTTCCAAATGTGGACTCGCGCTCCGTTCTCCTCCAAAAAATAGCGAACGTCCCACTACCTCAGCCTCCAAAAATCTCAACTACAGTCCACACCGAAGATTTGGCTAGGGCGCAAAGCAGACGTATCCATCATCCACCAAGGCCCGCCTCATACAGTGAAAAACATCTTTTCGCTAGCTCCCATTGGCTTAGAGCCATTACTGTATTAGAGCTTGATGTGTGATTGGTCGCACGTATTGTCTTTTAGCGTCAGTGGGACGTTCAGTGCAGATATGGTAGTGCTAATGTAGCGGAGTAGCGCCCTCTCGAGGACGCAAATGTTAATGATGTTTTTTACTTCTTTTTTGGGGCTGGTTTAATTTTATTTAAGCAAGACTTGACATTGAAGAATTTTAGCTCAATATGTGAAAATAAATCAGTTTTAAACACTGAATAAAATTTAAATAAATATTTGGTCAGCCAATAATTTTTAACTGTTTTTGTTATTGTGGTTTAATTTATTCGAGTTGAAAATACAATTTGTTTTTTGCCAAATGGCATAAAGTAACAGGAAAATGACCTTTCCCACGCGTGGGACTAATAAAGGTTATCTTATCTTATCTTAAAGTTGCATATTTTTGACTTAACTACATGTGGAGCACATATGAGTAGTCACACCTCAAGGACACAGGAAAAACCTGCAGATGCAAGTAGTAGTGGTAGTGAAGGCAGATGAGTTTAAAGACCGTCTACCATGCAAAGCAACAAGACAGTGCATGAGAGGGGAGAAAGAGAGTGGAGTGGGTGGAGATCAGTCTCAGGTGTGATTTATGACAAAAGGATAGCAGCAAGAGTAAAAGAGAAAGTTTACAAAGGAATAGTGAGACCTTCTATGATGTATAGTTTGGTGATGGTGGTATATGTTGGACAAAACATATTGAAGATGGAGCTGGAGAAAAAGAAGAAAACCTCAGAGTAGGTTCATAGAAGTAGTGATGGAGGACATGCAGAGGGTTAGTGTGACAGAAGAGGATGCTAGAGAGAGAGTATGATGGAGGGAGACTATCCACTTCGGCAACCCCTGAAGGGAGCAGCCAAAAGAATAAGATGATGCAATACAGGTTCAATATTGTTTCTAAAATCTTGCATGTGAGTTGGTCAAGACATGTTTTTCTGTGGCAAACTATTTATACAGACTATATTTTTAATTTATGCATTTATTATTAACATGCTTAGCCTTGGGGTTTGCTTAATTTTTTTCTAATTGTAGTTCCTCATGATTTCTAACCCATCCTACAGAAGTGACATCAAGCGCATTAGTTTTTAGCTTCCATTTCACTTTCATAAGCAGTTTATTCCCAAATCATGGGGGGGAGGTGTCATTGCATAACATGAAGCACGGCTGCTGCTAAACACACCCGTAAATAAACACCAATGTGCACACCCAGATTAACAAAGCTCAAGTAATTGGCTTATAGAGTAAGGCAGCATGCAGATTTGACATCTACAAAAAGAGGAGTACACAGAAAGGCAGCAGTAATTTATAGCAGATTGTAAACAACTAAAAGATAAAGCTGAATGAGTGAAATATTAGTAACTGGTGAAAATAGCGTGACAAAAACTGTCTCAACAGGAAAAGGTGACTGGATTTCCCAGTTAGGTAACTAAGAGGCGGGTGGAGTGTGTGCTTCAGTGGACTCACCATTAGCAAAGCAGCATTGATCCAGCAGCAAAGCAGTCCAGAGGAGCATGCACGATGAAACACAGAGAAGTTCAGTGCAACAGAAACTGCTTTAAAGCCCATGCATTATTTCACATCATAGCCACATGTTTATTGTATGAGCTACATCCACTACATCTGCACATGGATGCACTTAAAAAAAAAAAGTAAAGGAAATGAGCTCATGCTTTTATATGCATAGGTAAACTAGGTTTTTACACAACCCTGTTTCATTGAGTCTGCTCATCATGAAGGTGACACAGCTGATTCCTTTGCACCTATGAGTCATCCAGACCAGCCACGGGGAAAAAAGACAATACACAGCCCAACCCCTCACAGCATCGACAACGCAACAATTACTCACACTCTGTTAAAGTCACCTTCATTTGTGCCTAAAGTCAGCCTTTTTTATTTCACGACCCTGTAACAGACTACTAAAAGGCTGTTTTTGCCTCTGTGTAGTTTAATGTCAAAGTTTTTCTTGCTTCTAAGACATTTAAATTTGTGTGGCTCACCATTAAGACTAAGATCACAATAAGAAAAACTACAGTAAACAGCCTAAAGCCATATTAAAAGCTTGAAAAGTGTACCTGATTGTCAAAGGTCCCATGTTGCAGAAATAGATCCAGTATTGAGATTAAGACAATCTTATGACTTGAATCTGCACCTAATCAGCCTGACTCAATCTATGGTGCCTGTATCTCTCTCTCTCTCTCCTAGCACTCTCTCTTCTGTTGATTATCTTATCCCTTCCTGTTCTGTCCTACAGAAACCTCTCAGTGTATGGTGAGCACCCAACAAAGCTGTGGACTCTTTGCTTTCTGCTCATGAGAAAGGCTCACAGTGTGGATAGCTGTGTCCTCCCAGTAAACCTATAACTTGTCCTATAATTTCCACAATACAACAGTCTACAATGAGAACTTAAGCATTTTCACAGCCAGGGAGCTACAATAGGCTAGCTGTTTGGTTTCACATGCAAACACGAGATCAAGCCAGTGCAGATTCTCTGGAGGATTAGTGGCGAGCCCTTCTAAGGAGAATTACTCTGACACAGCCATCTGGATAGTAAAACATTGCCCACTAGATCAACTATTGCCCTGCCGGTCTGTACCCTCATCTGAGGACGAGTCAGCTATGAGCCTGTCATCCTCAAATCCTAAACTGAGAAACATTTATCTCTGTAACCTTTAGAAACAAATCAGCCCCCTATCTTTATTGGGGGGGAAGCTTGCTAAGTATTATTTAATGATTGGTGCATCCTTTCAGACTAATGATGTCCATGTAATTATCATCAGCAACAACTGTAAAGACAAAAAAGCTTGATTTTTCTTTTAATCCACCCCCGCCCCCATGAAATTCAGTCCAAGATTTTTTTAATACAAGACGTTAAATTATGATCTAATATGAGGTTACACTAGCTAAAACATCCTGAGCCACATCTCATTTCTTTATTTTTTGCTCGAAATTTTGCTACAATTTATGGAAAAGTGCAAAAATAAATGGAAATACAGTATACAAATCAAAAACAGCTTATACAATCCTGAAATGTCCAAAGTCCATATTTTGTATCACCAGCTTTATTCTTCATAACAGCCTGAAGTCTTAGACAAGCTTTTTTCTCATCTCTTTAAGTAGTTTTATGGAATAGTTTTCAACAGGAAATTCAAAGCTCTTCTTTGGATGTTGACTGCTGTTTGTTCTGTTCACCATCAAGATGATTTCAGACTGCTTCAATAACGCTGATGTCCGGGTGCTGGGTAGGCCAATCCATAACTGATAGTGCTGCAATGTTTGTTTTTCTATCCAGGTATGCTTTTACTGCATTAGCAGTGTGTTTGAGACCCAGCTGTCCTGCTGAAAAATGAAGCTGTGGACAGACGTTGTACAGATGGGTTTGTATGGCACATCAAAATCTAAAAGTACCTCTCTGTGTTTATAGTTCCATCAATTTTGACAAGATCCCCAACACTACTGACTAAAATGCACTCCAAACTACAATATAGACTCCACCAGATTCTACAGTTGGCTAGGGACACTCATTGCTATACCTCTCTCCTAACCTCCTCTACATATGAAAAACAGTTTGAACTAAAAATGTGAAATTTAGATTCATCACTCTATCAGAACTTTCAGACCAGTTCTTGTTTAATTTGGCATACCAGCTTTTTCTCTCTGTTGCCTTCCGTAGGAATGGGTTCTTGAAAGCCACCCTTCCACTGGGACCATTTCAGGTTTCAGTGAACAGTCGATGGATCATTTAAGGGGCCAGCTGCATCACTCAGGTTCTGTGTCAGGGCTTTGCTCTATTTCTTTCCTATTTCCTAAGGAAAGGACTTTCAGATAGTTTTTAGGCCTGCCAATTTCCTCTGATTTTTTAAGGACACAATGCACACCATGCATAGATATACCAAGATTTGAGTAATGGCTCTTTGGAAACCACATTGTTGATACAAAAATACTATTCTAAGCCTGTAACACTGAGTTATATTTGACATTTGTTTTTGTGGCAGGCTGCAAGTAACAAAGCGCCTAAAGTTACAATTTATAAATGGTTCATTAGTGACTTGTTTGTTATGTTGCAACACTGTTTGATCCCCTAAGTTAGTTTTTTTTTTTTTATGCTTGAATGATTCACAGGCCAGAGTTAAGTGGCTTAACAAACAAAATAACAAAGAAAAAAATTAATCCTCTGATAATGGTAAGGTACAAGGACCGGACAGAAAATTTAAAAAAGTTTTAGTAAAGCAACTAAAGAAAACCTTTGAAAGACCATCAGAAAGCCTGGAGAACTATTACCGGCTCCTTGGAAGCAAAATATAAAGAAACGAGGGGTGGCTCAAGACTATTGCATGATACTGTTGCTGAATGTGATGGCATATATTTTAACCATTACAAAAATCCTTCTCAATCATCAGTTGAAGAGTAGGAACAACACTTAGTTTATGATACTATGATATGTAAATATTATAAAAGGTGTCGAATGTGTCTTTTGTTCTATGAAAACTTCTCAGGCGTGATTTTTAGAATTTTAAAAGGTTTCATCCATGGCAACACAAATGACAAATAAAACATGCACAAGGGGAATATAATACCTGTATTAGTCCTGAAGATTACCAAGCATAGGAGGGGAAACACAATCGCATTTAACAGAAATACACTAAAACACCCCCCTACAATACCCCTGATTTAGTGCAAACCATTTCTCGTTTTTACAGTCAGTGAACCTTCTCTAAGCTAAATGGCATGCTGTCTGTGGACCTCTGTTGCCTGCAGTCTACAAGCTGAAGAGATGTACAGCTTCTATGCTAAACACATGCTAAGACAGCACAGTACACCCACATTAGGCAAAAACACTGAGGTGGATTTTACCTGACAAGCAGCTGATAGGCGAGGATTGAGTGGACTGCAGACTTCCCTGAATAGGTCTACTTCTCTTGCTCTATCTTCAGCAAATACCTTAACACTGAACAAATACTTCTTTATCCATTCACACCTATTTGCTGTTATGTGAAGTCAGCCTTTAACTCCCTCACTCCCTCACCCTGCCTCTTATTGTGTTTGTGTGTGGTAACTCTAAACTCCAGGATCAGGTGTCAGTCGAGGAAAGAGGAGAGAGAAAAAAAACCTTCAAAAAGACAAACAACTTCATCTACAGATCAATAAAGAGCGGGAAGCCATAAACAGAAAGTTATGTTAAAATATATATGTATATTGATGGGAAGTAGTATGCATGAAACATATGGAGAGAGCTTTCTCTGCAGAGTCGCCCATCATTAGCTTATCAGCAGCAATAAAACACTTGTTTATTTAGGAACTTGTTCTTCAAGTGTCACCAAGCTACAGTCTGTATTTTCAGCTCTGTGTTTGCACTTTAATCACATAGAGGTAACATACCTCACATCTGGGCACAGGTGTGCCACAGCACAGCAGCGAATTATATATGTTTTCACTTTGTACTCTGCTTTATTTATCTTAAAGCTGTAGCAACTAATCATTTTGCATAAGTTCAATTCAATTCAATTCAATTTTATTTATATAGCGCCAAATCACAACAAAAGTCGCCTCAAGGTAAAGTAAAATCAAAGTAAATGGTAATATAAAATATGGATCTATCAGTAAATTATGATTTAGTATTATATATAAAGCTACCCAGAAGAATATCAGCTACTTAAAATTATCTACAAATGATCGTTAAAGTGATATTTTGCTTTTTCGGGTGAGGGCTAACCAGCTTGTTATCAATGGACGTGCTGAATTTTTAAAAAAGCCTGCTGCTATTTTGGTATTTATTTTTAACCCCACTCTCAAGTGACTCTCAAGTCACTGTTGTAAATAATGAAGTGTTCTTAATGACTTAAAGATACAGTCATTTTTTGAGTTTATTTAATAGAAAATGGTAAATGGCCTGTATAGGACCCCAAAACACTTTACACTACATTCAGTCATCCACCCATTGGTGATGGCAAGCTACATTGTAGCCACAGCCGCCCTGGGGCGCACTGACAGAGGCGAGGCTGACAGACACTGGCGCCACCGGGCCCTCTGACCACCACCAGTAGGCAACGGGTGAAGTGTCTTGCCCAAGGACACAACTACCGAGACTGTCGGAGCCAGGGCTCGAACCGGCAACCTTCCGATTACAAGACAAACTCCCAACTCTTGAGCCACGATCACCTAGAATATTGTACTCATAAATTTGTTTGTTTGTACTCATAAATATACAAACAAACAAATATACAGCTTGTATTTATGTCTCCCAACAAACTCATGCGTTCTTCCTCCTCACCTCAAGCCTAATTTCCTGAAGTGAAGTCAAGGCTCTAAAACATGAAAACATGATAACTATTTCCCCTATTGTCATCTTTACTTACTGTCAGCAGATCAGACATGCGACCTAAACAACAATACTTGGCTATAAGCTAACATCTTGTCAGCTAATGTTAGGCTCAAGTGTCCTAAAACTCAAACTTTCCCTCACATCGTATAAGAGGTAATACACCAAGTCCAACAATGTTAGGAAAGTTTAGCTAACGCCAGCTAATGGCAGCTAGCAACAGCGCTTAACGAAAGAAAAGTTCAAGATATCCTTAATTACTCTCCTCAGTATCGCTCTCATTAGACAGAAGTGAGCTTCACTGACTTCATTTGCCTTGTCCATTTTATTGTACAGTAATTTGGTCAACACCTGTTGTTGAGTGCTATATAAATAACTTTGAACTTGAACTTGACTCATCAACTCGTGCTGGACTCATTTCACAAAGTTTTAAAGCCTCCTAAACAGAAAGATATGGACACTCGCTGAGGTAAACAGAAGACGGACAGCCTACACTCACTACAGATGGACAGCGGTGAAGTTTTTTGTCCTACAGCAGTGAGAGGTTAAAAAAAAATAAATGAAAGAGTTTACTGCAAGGCAAGATTTTACACAATTTACATTTAATAAAGTTTACATTTACAATTTACATTTAAAGCCATCTTGTGATACAAAGTGGTATTACACAAAAGTACAGCCTAGTCCTAGTTATGCTTCAGCTGTTATCTCTTCAACAAAATATAGACATTTTGAACATAAAGTCATAATGGTTGTTTCACATTTTGCTGACAGCTTTACTTGATTTTTGAAATGTCCTAAACTTTTTCAAAGAAAGAAATTTACAAGACTGAACAATTATACAAAGCAATTGTCAGACTCTTGTGAAGTGCCATGTTCCTCGTGGGTCTATTTTCCATGTCATATCACCTGCATTATCACAATTTTAAAGTTGTTACAACCCCAATCATTAAAAAGCTGTGGCACTGTGTAAAATGTAAATAAATACAGAATGCATTGATTTGTAAATCTCATAAACCCATATTTTATCCACGAGAGAACACAGAAAACACAATATCTGGACTCATCCTGGCCCTGTTCAGCTCTCCTAGAGTAACTGCCTGTCTCCTAGAACCTCCTCCATGCTCTTAAGAATATCTTGGGGGACACAGCAAACCTTCTGGAAATGGCACGTATTGACGTATTGATTTGGCATCCTGGAGGAGTTAGACTAACTGTGGAAGCTCTATAGGGTTCAGGTATCAACTTATGCTACCAGTAGTGACACTGGTCACCAGCAGTGACACTAGCCAAATGCAAAACTAGTGATTAAAAAAAACAGTCAGGGAAAAAATGTCAGTGGGTTGTCTCATTGTTGCCACTCTAGTGCACCTGTTGTAAATTTCATTTTTACCAAAGCATCTGGAACTGATTAACAATCCCTTTGTTACTTAACTGACCAGATCAATATCTCAGAGGTTTAACTGACCTGATGCTATACTCTGATTAAAAAGTGTTCCTTTCATTTTTTATTTGTTATTTTTTGAGCAGTGTATGTACTCTTTACACCTCAAGTCTGCTCCCATTTTGCAGATTACTTACACACCACAAGAGGGCAGCACCTACTCTTTTATGACTAGTGTCACCTCTGACTTCATGTGGGACAAGAGAAGCTCTTTTACTATTGCTAGCCAAGTGTGAAAACAAAGCAGACCTAAAAGCTTGAAAAACATAGCCATGTTTTGGAAAGATGACTATTGTCCTTAAATAAATGCATTTATCTAAGATGACACATTGTTTCCTCAAATGGAAACACGTTGGACTTGTTTGGGTTTTTCATTCTTCTGCACTCTACACAAAGTCCCACTTAAGCCTTCCTGGAAAAAATGTGAAATATTTCAAGCATTTCATACCAGGACAAGACTAGGACTAGGACAAGAAACCTGCCTAACCACAGTTTGATACTGTAACCAATTATCTCCATATGACAACCTGACCGGCATTGATGTTTTCATACTACGCCTGAAGAAGCTTCTCGGATGAGAGGTGAAAACGTCTTCAAGCAACTTAAAGAAGTCCAGACGCTTTTCTTTGCAAACTCCTTTGACCCCTGTGATAAGAAAAAATGTTTAAAATTCTTGTACCTGACATCTGATTGTACTGATTGAAATCTATGTGTTGATGAACATCTTAGGAAGTTAATATGGAGCTTTGTTTTCACTTGGTTCAAGCTCAAGGCCAAATTATTGCAAAGAAGATAAAAACACAGAACAGCATTTTTCCACCTCACCCTGCATATTCCAACTAAGGCAACGTTAAACTGTAACTGGAAAAACTGGCAACAAACTAATGAGCTATTGAAATACTACAGCTACTGAGCCTTTATACTGATAGCTATCTACAGTACATAGTTTTGAAGAGGTGTGTCAGTACTGATGAAATTCACAATCAGAGCAGGACTCCCGATTAAACTGCCAAACTGCTTGTTATCAGGATCTCAACGCAGCCCTGATTAAAAACAACAACAATAAAACAATCTGGACAAAGCAACATCTACTGCTGAAGGCCCATCCACATGTGACTTGTTGTTTAAAGTACAGATACTGCTGATCCTCCTTCTACGGCATGGCAACATTAACTTTGGTATCAACAGTGTTGGGAAGGTTACTTTTAAAATGTATTCCACTACAGAATACTGAATACATGCCCCAAAATGTATTCTGTAACGTATTCCGTTACGTTACTCAATGAGAGTAACGTATTCTGAATACTTTGGAATACTTAATATATTATCATGCTGTTTACAACTACATGAATGTCCTATTGCTGTGATTTATTACTGTTACTGAAGGTCCGCGGCTCCGAAACGTAGTAAAGGGACCTCTGGCTAATACGTCGGGTTCGTGTTGGGCTGGTAGCCGAAAACTAGCTTTACTTTGTTGTCTGGGTCAACTTTGCTTGCGGGAGACAGAGAGAGGCGTTGAAAGACTGCTCCAACGGAACTTATTTTTTCCGGAGGAAAACACGAACACAGTGTACAGTTGAGTCTTAATAGCTTACTTACAAATGGGCTCCTCAGGCACTCTTCTTGGCTGCTGTGGTTATTATTATATTTACATGCTTCCAGCTCTCGTTTTTGCTCCGTGACAGCTCGGACTTTTCCTTTCTCTCCCTCCCTCGCTCACAGACACATAACGGGTATGGTAGTCCATTCTCCCTGCAGCACGGACTACACTGCCCATCAGGCTACATGCTTTAGAGCTATGCCTGTAGCATTCTGCCTTTAGCTTAGCACAACAACAACAACAACAAAAAGCGCTCTCTCACCCAGGAAACACGCAGAGAGAGCGTCACCCTGTAACCATGGCAACCGTAACGCTGCCGCCTGGAACAACAGAACGTAGCTGTCAAACAAACCCAAACAATCCTGACCCGCGACAATATGAAACAGGGAAGTACCGCTGTGTATTCCATTTATTTCAACAAAGTAACTGTATTCTGAATACCACCTTTTTAAACGGTAACTGTAACGGAATACAGTTACTCATATTTTGTATTCTGAATACGTAACGGCGGTACATGTATTCCGTTACTCCCCAACACTGGGTATCAAACATAATGAGATATTTCCTAATTAACTGATTTTTTAATGTCTTGGTGAACTAAACTCTCGTGCTACTTCGGTCACTCACGGCGCTGCTGTATTGTCCTCTGTGGTTGGAGAATTCATTTTACTGCTCTTGCATCACCGGCCACATTCAAATCAACAATTTCCAGCACGACTCTTTATCCTGGCATCCAAACAGAGAGTAAACAGATTCACAACAGGCAAAGAAACAACCCCGTACATCCAAACAACTTCATCATCCCGTTTTTAACTTTTGCTACATTTCTAATAATGTAGCATGTGAGCACAACGAGTACAATGTTCATTAGATGAGACGGACTGATGAAGGGTCAGCTTGAGCTGCATAGGTGTTTCTCACTTACGTTGCGTGATTACACCTCTTCTCATGGTGTATTCCCGCTTGTGCTCAATTGACAGTTTCCTGCTTCTCCTGCTGGCTATTTTTCACCTGTTTGGGTGGGACAATTTACATAACTATAGCTATATATCATCACATAACTAGGCTTTTTAAGTTCCAGGCAGTTCCAGGTAACTAATGATTCAATTATTACTGAACATTACACATGTGGATGTGCAGGGCCTTTTGTTTTTAAATTTGTATTAATACATTTCAAAGAGGCTGCAAAAATGTTAGCACGCCCTACACAGTTTTCATTTACACCCATTCTGTGTGCCGGCTTTGATCGTGCTTGTAATTCAATTACGTACTTTGGCAGTTTCATTTGTATTGTGTACAGCCTGTGGGGAAGGCGCAAATAATTACTCTTGATTACCTGGGAGTTATTTTGAAACAAGTCTGATTCATCAGAGTATAATGTTCAGTTTAGTTTATACTCCACTGCTATACAAGTGCGCATCTAACAGACAAGATTAACATTGCCCTTCCTGATCACATACATATACATTCACTGACTACTTATTAGGTACACCTGTTAAACTGTTTGGTAATGCAAATATTTAGTCAGCCAATCCCACAGCAGCGACTCAATGCATTTAGGCACGTTGACACGGGGCAGACGAGCTGCTGAAGTTCAAACTGAACATCACAGTGGGGATAACAGATGATTTAAATGGCTTTGATTGTGTCGGATGAGTTAGTATGAGTATTTCATGATGAAAATGCCTCACTGATACCAGAGAGATCAAAAGGGAAAGGTCAGGCTGCTTCAAATAACCAGTGGTTACAATCAAGGTATGCAGAAGAGCATCTCTGAACACACAACATTTTGAACCTTGAAACAGATGGACAACAGCAGCAGAAGACCACACCGGGTGCCTCTCCTGTTCGATGAGTCTTGAAATCTGCAGCAACAATCAGATAGTTGGGTCAGAATTTGGCATAAACAACATTAAAGCATGGATCCATCCTGGCTTGTATCACCGCTTCAGTGTGCTGCTGGTGGTGTAACAGTGTGGGAGATATTTTCTTGACACACTTAGTACCAACTGAGCATCATTTAAACACCACAGCCTGCCTGAACACTGTTGCATCTTTGCTATGAAGAAATGAGGCAGTTCTGAAGGCAGTTCTAAGCATTACAACCCGGTGTACCTAATAAAGTGCCCAGCTTTAAAAGTATCATTACCATAGTTTCGTAGAAAACGGGTAGTAACATTAAAGGCCATATTAAAATAATAGTACACTCAGGGTAATTCTGTCTGTGAATTGCAGCTAATATTAGCTAGCCTACTCATTTCACTAACAATACTGCCTGCTTTAATAACCATAAAACACTGGATTCCTAAATACTGCAGGCTACCTGCTTTGCTTGCGCAGTCATGCATGTCCTTAATCACTGTCAAGCCAAATAAAGCTAATTTGAATTAGATGGAAGAACGTACAAGATAACGACGACAGCCGCGGTGTCAGCAGTATCTCACTTTTAACTCGAACCCACCGCTACTGCTACTTTTAATTAACTTTCAGCACGCGCGCGTGTGCGTGTTTATAGGAGGGTTTCCCCTCAGTAGTGCACGTGCGTCCACAAAGCGAGAGAACACGGCTCGCGCTCGGCTTCTCAGTTTTTAGCCCTGCAGTGAACCGAGAGAGAGAGAGAAAGACAGAGAGAGAAGGGAGAGAGAGATACTCCGTGGTTGCTTCCGGCTTCAAGCACTCAGACAAACAGCGCTTTACTACGAGCAGCGAGGTGTCGAGCAACACATGACAACAGAAACCTCACCAGAAAGTGCTTATCCTGAGAGCAAAGCCGTGACGGGAATTCAACTGGACCGACTCTGAAATGCTTTAAAGTCTTCTTCACCAACAACCAGATGCTCACAGAAGAAAGGGACATTTAAAGTTTTTTTCTCCTGTTGAAGAGGGTTTTTTAATTGGTTTTTTGGTGAAAAGGCGTTTGCGTCGAAGTTGGTTCATGGAAAAAAGTCAAACCGCACGAGACAGGAGTAGAGACTAGTGTTGCCTTTGTGCGTTTGCTGTTGCGAGTGTCACACTCAGAGACAGCGAAGACTCATCATCGAGATATTGCTGCTGGTGATGACCGTAATATCACAGACTGATTAAAGTGTCCCGCAGCAGCTTTGGAGAGGACGGGGCTGAGGTAAGATAACACCGGCATGACCTCCATCACAACAGCACTGTGACTGGATGTTGCTTTATTACAGTTTAATACCAGCACCTCGGTATGGAGAGGTAGCATCCTCTTTGGTGGGCTGAGAGGCCAAGCCAACGTGGGGAAGCTTTCTTCTTTCTTTGCCCTTATTTTGAGTTTTATGCAGCGTCGTGCAGGCTAAAGTTGAGTTTTCAAACCTGGAGTTTTAGAACATTTTGTAGGAGCTGAGTCCAAAAATGAACCCACTTTTCAAAGCTGAATTATTGCAAATACCTTATCTAATCGCTTTGGACTAGCCTCCAATGACTGCAAGAGGTAACCATTCATGGAAAACTGAAACACAGCCACTGACTTTAAAAGTGGTTAAAGTCATTTTTTTTTTAATAGATAAATTTCTACAGTTTTTATAAACACATTTCTGTGCCTTACATAGGCCAACCTTTAAATTTCATTAAGTTTTGCTTCTAAAATAAATCTAGAGCAGATTTTTTTTTTTACAAAGTATTTCCCTGATATAAATAATTTTATCAACTTGTACGCTGATCGATTATTTGAGCGGCAATATAACCCAATAGCTTGTATAATAGTAGATATTACGAGATAAATAATAGCATTAGATTAAACAGTTTATTTCATTACTGATTAATCTGTCTGCCTTCCCTTGAATATTTGCTTGGTGTAAATAATGTCAGATTGTTTTGTCCCACCCAAGAGTCCAAAATCCCACATATTCACTTATCTTTGATGTGTAACAGTCAAATAGCAAATCAGCATACTGGAGAAGCTGGCAGCAAAATTTAAATTTTAAGAAATACATCATTTTTAGAATAATTGCTGATCACTGGAGCTCTGTTTATTTATAATTTTTCCGACCCAAGCTCTTTGAAAATGAGAATCTGAGCTCTGCGTGTTCCATCTGCTAGGAGTGTGTGGTATGGACACGCTCATCTATCGTTATATGTGCAGTTTTATTTAGAAAGCCCATCTATCTGCTGATGTATTGTAAAGAGAAGCTGCTTATGTACTACTTAATCCTTTTAAACTAGTCACATAAACATTCAGAGTCACTATAAACTGTAGAACTGTAACATTGCCCAGAATATCCTAATACACAAAGAGAGGTTTTAAAAGGGTAAACACTGCAAAGCTCACAAAGAAACAGATGTCACTGTAATATATCATCTTTTTACCTTTGTTAACCCCGTCCTTATAATATCTGCTTGTAAATTCCAAGGAGCGTTCATCGTCATCATCATCATCATGTTCCACACTTTTTTTCCCCATCATCTGCCTTTTTATTAGTGTACTGCATGTAGGTTTATTGCCCACTTGTGTAGGCAAGCGGACAGTTTGAATGCTCGCACAGTCCCACTCAGTGTGTGTGTGAGACATTAGGCTGTGCTAAAGCACTGACAACACTCTGAAGTGTTTTAAGTGCAGTAATGCGAGTGTATTGACAACAGAGTTTGTTTAAAGAAATAAAGTATGTTGTAGTATAGCTGTCAAATTCATTTCTCTTCTGTTGAATGTTGTCTTTCAGGAAATGCCCTGCCCCTTTATTTAGGCCATCGTGGCACAATAGATGAATTTTGCTTTATATGTGATCCGACTGATCTCATTTGAAGCACCTTGATCCACTTTATGAAGCGGTCAGTCAGTTGTTTAAGACTTTTTAAGCTCTCTCTTAGTAACAGTCTAAATTTAGATGGTCCAAGCGGGGCAACAAACCCCACGAAGCTAAATATTCAAATCATTTTGAGCTGTCCTGAGATGGAGATAGGTTTTTGGATTTCAGCTACACATCTGCAAGTGTGAAAATGGTTTCTGGTGCCCAGTGCCTTTTCATTACTCACTCCGAGCTGTTTCACGGAAAGTAAATCCACTACTTCTGCATGAGAGGTTCAGAAAAGGCAACCAAAATAGCCCGTGAGCACCTCTCCTTTCCCCCCTTTCTCTTCCTTCTTTTATCCATGCCTGCACTGTCTCCGTGTCTCCCTCTCAGACTTCCCTCATCCCCTGTGGGCCTTTGTGTTGCGTCCACTAAGACTAGAGCAAAGACAAGTGATTAAACAGTGTGAAAAAGTAGGAGTGGTGGTTTTGTGAAGTACTCGAGAGGCGAGACATTCAGATTGTTTTCTGCCTCTATCTAACTGCGTCACAACCCAACGAGGAAATCCCATCTTTACCCCCTGGGTCATAAACTGCTGTCTAACTTATCAGGAATCAAAACTCATGCCAAGGGAGTTTTTGGCAAGGTGGCAAGAACAGGAATCCTGTTATGCTTGGGAGAAGCCAACTTGACTGAAAAGATTTGAAAAGCTCTAGATTGTTAGAGATACAGGCTTCAGCTGGGTGTTCTTACCTGCAAACTAGTTGTTTGGTGTGAAAAATATACAGTGTGTTTCTGTCTCTTTTAAGCTATAAGATAAGATAAGATGACCTTTATTAGTCCCACAGGTGGGAAATTTGTTTTGTTACAGCAAAAGTGCAAAGTTATGTAGCAAGTGCAAAGTTATGTAGCAGTGCAAAGCTATGTTATCTGGGCTGCACACATTCCATTTCACTGTTGCTAAAATATCTTGCTCAGCTGCAGAAGGAAAAACACTTAATATCTACACTCATTCATCAGTCTCGCTTGAAGCTGAGCATTTGAAATTTAAAGTATAATGTTGAATCGAATTGAAACAAAGTAGGAGCCACTGAGAAATTAGACGTTTTTGAAAGCGCTGCGCAGTTGACCACTCCAAATCAAACACTTCTGTTGCACAGTATTTGCATGGCTTTTTTCACTGCGGGACATGGAACTACGAGCTGTTATGCAGCTTAACTGCATGCATTGTATGTGAATGAAACAATAGATTATATAATAGAAAGCTTATTCTGTTCTTGAGTTCAAGTGAGTTAATATATACCAAGTCAGTATACTTAGTTGGCTTTGTCAGATGATTTTTATTAGAAATAAAATAAAGAATTTGTATACAAATCTTCCATTTATTTTTTCTGCAAAAAATAAATCAAAATAAAGAAGAACATACACAGTTTCTGCAATATTATGATGTTTTTATTATTTTTCGAATTTGGCCAATCAGAGTGCAGGACCAAAAACACATGTCAGTGGGTGTGTTGTCTGCAAAAAGAGAAGTACTAATGGGTGACTGCACATTTCTGTGTGTCACATCATGATAATGGGATTCCAGAGATTTAAATAGACTGAGCAGAATCAGCAGTAGAATATTGTGTTATTTAGACGAGCATGTTTCTAACAGTTAGTTTAAAATGATATTATTCTTTATAAATCATTTTAAAAAGAAGAGGAACTGAACTCTGTGGAACACCTTTAATTAATTACTGTCAGGTAATAAGGGGACTATGCACAAGTGTTTTGGATTGTAACACTGACACCATCATTTTAACTGTAATTTCTCACTCTCTCACTTTGGCTCGTTTATATATCTCCTCAGTTCAGCATTTTTTCCTGCAGGCCTCTCCCCTGAAGGAATGTCATGTCATGTTTAGACTGCAGCTAATTTCTCAAATAAGCAGTGTAGTGCCGCAGCACCGAGAAGAGCAAAACAATAGTGAGAGATTGATTGGGAGGAATTTTGGCAGGTGTGGCGCCGGTGCTTTTATAACAAAGTTGTATACGGTAGCATACAAACCTGGTGTAAAAAAGATCAGTTCCCTGAAAGATGAGCTGTGGGCTCTGGAATAAATTGCAAATTTTATCCAGTGACTGAAATGTTTTACGTTGCAGCATTTATCCTTCATTTATCTGCTTCACTTTCTCTCTGTTTTTATTTTCCAGTGATGTTTTAAGTTTTGGTTTAACAATATTAGTCCTTTTTGTCCATCACACAGTTACTGATGGAAAATCGGAGGCCCAGTGTTTGTCCTTTTTGGAAAGGGACTTTTATGTACAAAAGATTATGTTAAAGACTGTTTGTTATTTAGATTTTTAGTCATAACAGGGCTTTGACATAACTTCCCTTGACTTTTTTTTAGCGCTGGGTACAGATTTTCTGTGACTATATGCAGAGGAACCGCTGAAAGCTGATCTCCAGACCTCCCTGCAGCTTCAGGGGAGCTTGTCAGATGTGTACCCAGCACTCAAAGCCCCTGGCTTGGCCGCGGGGATGGCAGCCTCTGCCCTGAACCTAAACGGAGTCATGAACAGGTATGGGATTTCTCAAAAGTCTCATTTGCCTTTAACTGTTGAGAGAATACACAGATTTCCTGGAAAGTTTTCGCATGGGAATTGTATACTTTAAACATATTTGGCTGCTGATGTAGCCGTTAGACCAGACAAACAGGATTTCTTTTTTTGTTTGTACTACATTAGAGAGCAATTAAAAACTTTAAGGGACACATACTTTATGGGCATGCTGTCAATGAATGTGCTCTTTATTTCAAGTCTAGGTTTCGCTGATGCTTCCTATTTAGTTACTAATATAATTACAACCTATTGAAGCACGTTAACCTAAAAATAAACCCTCTCCTATTGTCTCTCCACATCACATCTCCACAGTGGTAATCAGTTTCACACCCAGCCAGGCTCCTCTAGTGCCAGCTCTCGAGCCCGAATCACACCAGCTGCCCGACCTGTGCTGCCAGTTCCAGATCGGAGCACCTACTGCCAGTTACTGGGAGGAGGTCTCTACAGCCCAACAAGTCCACAGGTAGCCTGTTCATCATATCCTCCAAAATCTGAAGAGACTGTTCATGTATTTTCCAACTTTTTCTTGTAGATTATTGTCTACACAAAAGCACTAGAGCAATAGTAAAACACCTTGAAAGCTAATGCCTGGATGCTACAATTTCCACTTGTTGTAGTTCAGTATGGGGGTATATTAAAAGAAATGTGAAAAAAAATGGCAAAGCGAAACACGTTAACTGCTTAGATTATTTAATTTGTATATATTGTACAGCTCATATTGTTTTACATCTCCTGTTAGTAAATCCCATTATGTTTTATTTTGTATTTTTTCCTTTTAGACAAGCCCTCGTGGCTTGGGTCAAACCTTTATCTTCCCTTCTTCACCCTTGCGCTCACCTAGCCCCACACCTCGCGCTCGCTCCCCCTCGCCGCGAAGCCCGGAGCTCCTAGGAGTCAATGTGGGCCAGCGAGTCCGACGCCTGAGCTCGCCTGGCGGTGAAGATAGAGGGGACGAAGACGGCCACGAGGAGAGGGGAGGAGAGACAGGAGGAGGAGAGAAGCGAGAGGAGAGGAGACGCCAAGCGCAGCTGCTGCAGATCCACAGAGAGCTGCAGAACGTTGAGGTGATCAGACATGTGCTTTTCAAAAGTGTCCATCCTCATTCTCAGCATGTTTTATCAGCTTTTTTTATACTTGCTACATCTACCACCATTTCTGTCTGCATCCAAAAAAGGCAGTTATGCGACAAAGCAATGAAATAAAAAATAGAAGGATTTCCTGGTTTAATTTGATTTGTTGGGGCAGTCATGTCCATGCTACCATAGCTACTCTTACACAGCTGTAGGTGATGACGGTGAAAAGTAAAAGGAAAACCACATGCATTTTCAGCTGTTTCTTTCTTGTGTTTGTATGTATATAGAAAAGCTGTCTGCATGTCATTCAGTAAAACAGTTACAGGATTTTCATCAGGTCTTCCTGAAAACAGAAGTTGCAAAACTTAGTGGGATTTACTAAAACAAATACAGCTTTTAATGTACTATAATCCACTTCCATTTAAGACTTTTATTGGATTTCATCATGCATAAACTATTAAAGAAAATAGGCACTCTATAATATGATGAAGCTTGTGAGTTAACTCAACTTGGCTTCTTTAGAGGTTGCTGTGCACTGAATAAACAAAAGAGGGACCAGAATTAGATTTCTTTCAGTTCGATTTCAATACAGATTTAACAAAAGTACTTTTGTTAGTTTAAATTCATCTTGACATTTATGCTCCCTTACCCTCATTCTCCTTATTCTTACTGAGGGGAATGCCAACATACTTCAGAACTGACAGTGAAACTGCAGACAGTCACACACTGAAGTTGTAGCGTGCCAGCGGCCCATTTTTCAAGTACTCTGTTTAATGCCAGGCAATGGAAAATTTTAGCGCCGTGGGTCATTCCTGCTGTGTTTTCTTAATATTGGTGGTTTTTGTTATGGTATTTTTTTCAATTACTTCTTCTCTGTTTATTTTTCTGACATTGTCTAAAGCTTTGCTACACCTGTGAAAATCCTAAACTATTTAAACCAAATATTGAAAACACAAATATGCATCAAAGCATACGTCTCTGCAGTAAGACCAAGAAAATCAAACCGTAGTTTCAATGTTCCCTCTGTGTCTTGCAGGTGAGGGGAAAAGTTGGCATTTTCGAGGCCCACATTTCCGGGATCCGTGCCCAGGTACTTAATAGTGAGCTCCAGCGCAGCCCTCGGTCTCCCAGACGAGTGACTCAACAAACTCCTTCTGATCCTGGTAAAGGAAACACAGCTCTGGATCACCTAATGACCCACCCACAAGAAATTAAAGCCCCCTCTGTTGTCCAAAATGGGAGAGAAAGGGATGAAGAAACAAAGGAAGGAGAAAGAAGAGAAGGAGGAAAGAGTGATGGTGAGAGGGACAGCAGCGGCACTAAATCAAATACAGACAACAAGACACTGATTAAACAAAATGACTGCCTTTCAGAAACAACAAAGCAAACTCCCTCTTTAGACGGACTGTTTGATAAAGGTTTTCTTGAGACATTTGATAAAGATCGAATGACAGACACAGAGAAAAAAGAGGGAGAAGTACTGAGGGACATGGAAGCAGAGAGCAAGCAAATGTTGGGAGATGGAAGAGATCTGATGGATCAGAAAGAGGACCTGTTGTGTACTAAAATGCTGCTCCAGCCAGAAGGACACACGTTGGAGGTTAACCCTGAAATGTCCCAGGCACAAAGCAGCGAGAGCACCCCTTGTTTGCTCGACATGATCGAGCACACCTCAAACCACTCTTCCATCCCTGCCGTCATAGTAACTGACCATGGTTTGGAAAACCAGCCTCAAACTTCTGAAGGCTCCTGCTCAGACCAGGGGCGAAGCTGCTCGCCTAGCCCCAGTTCTAGCCCCGTGCCAAACTCCACTCGTTCTCTCAGGAAGCTGTCATCGTCCTCTGCCTCCTCAGCCGGTTTCTCCTCTTCGTGGGAGGAGTCGGAGGAGGATATTTCCAGTGATACAGAGAAAGGAGAACAGCTTCTCAACCCTGCATTCCTCAGTTCTCAACAGAAAGCAGTAAGTTGATTCAAAATCTGAGATTTGAGCTTGTTTGTCACTTTATCTACAACCTGCTGGCTATTCAGTGGATTTAATTGGAAACTTCCAATAAGATTGTCGCATGAAATGCACACAGGAAATGTCAGGGATGAGTTCTCCTTGAAAGCTAGGGGACAGATAATAATGTTCTTCCTCTTAAGAACCAACTTACTTACAGCCATATCACACTTAATACAAGCAATCATTTTAATGACTTTCCAACCATTCAGAGGCTCGCTGGTTTTGGTTATTTGAAGCATGCTTCAAAGAGCTTGAGTTTCCTAGCTAATGCATCATAATGGAACAAACATCTTGAGTGCTAAAATTGAAGTGTGATCTGTGAACTGAAGGTCTGACCACAGAGATTGTCCATTCATGTAGTGCTGCATACAGAAGCTGTGTTATTATAAAGCGCAAAAGGAAACCAAAAGACTTGCCTGGCATGTTGTAAGATGGTGTTGTAAGTTTATGGAAGTTATGTTGTTGACCTCACAGTGGAGTATGTTCTTAACTAGCTCATAACCACAGCATTCTTTCATGTCAGGGTCTCACAACCATTCCCGTTGGATGAGCTAAGCTGGAAAGTCTGCACTTTTCTCAAGCAGCTATATATAGCTATATCAGTAAGTGATGATGACAAAAAATGAAAAACTGACTGATGAGGAGGAAAGGATACTGTAGGGTGTAGGATTATGAACTGTGGACTGACAAACAGCAGCTGGCGGTGTAGTTGTAGCATGCCAAACTTTGTTGCGAAAATGTAGGAAAAATGTAGTATCCCCCCGCCCTCAGTTTCTCACTTTTGTTGAGAGTAAATGGTTTGCAATGGCGCTAACTCTGCACTCCTTTCTTTTAAAAGAAATGTGGTCTCATAGCGCAGATTGTCTTTGAACTTTGTTTCTGAAATGAAGTTGCTGTTAAAGCGTCATGTGTGGTCAGCTTCACTCCCATCAGACTTACAGACATTTGGGGTTGGCGCCGCTTTGGCTTTGGGCTAATTAGAACTTGTTCAGCAACAATTATTGTGGTCAGAGTCGACAATTTCTGATTAGCTCCATTGTTGCTTTCTTCTCTTCACCCTGTGTCTGCTTGCCCCCTCACACACACATGACACACACACACTGTAATAGATGAGAAACTATGAAAGAAACTGGCACAGACATTAAGGATTGCAGAATGAGAACAAAGACTCGTACTTTGCTGACAAGTTCAAACAAATTAGGTAAATAACTATAAATAAAAGAAATAACTATTTTGTCCCTTTTTGGCTTCTTGCAGGGGAGCAGAGGTTTTTTTTTAATCAGGTTAAGCACTGAATTTTAAGTTGTGTGAATAACATGAACATTTCATTAAAAAAATTAGACAATATTGGAAAAGCTAAAGTTTTTGTAACATTTTTGATAAATGACTGGCACTAATAAAATAATGAGACTGTATCAACAAAGAAAATCTCAAAATATTTTTAAGCCATGCCAGGAGTAGCATTGTGGTAATGCTGGGTGTATCTATTGGTCTGCTTTTTTTGTTTTTGTTTTTTTCAAGCATCAAGCTGGTTATTGTGAATTTTTTTGCTTAGTAAAATAAATACAGTCCTTTGTATGAATGGGATGCTTATGTGTCAAAGTAAACACTGTAAGCATACTACTTTTTAATATTAGCTTAGTATTAGTTTCCTTTTCCTTTTTTTCACTGGAAGTCCAACAGGTTACGAAACACTAAACCTGCTGATGTGATGTTGTAACTTATCTTTTCCTGGAAGGAGTTTGTCTGTGCGAGACTCTGCTACCATCTGTCCTGAAAAATGATGCTTATCAGTGTGCTTTTTCCCCAAATCTTTTTACAAGCCTGTAGTAAACAATCACTGCGTACACCGATCACCATTGGCTCCCACCGAATGATGCAATCACTACATTCACAATACAGTAACAGAAAAAAAGGCACATTGGATCAGTGTTAGTCATCAAAAGAAGGAAACATCATCACTGCTGACTGTGCATTTGGCTTCACACAAAGGCAACTTTATAACTCGGGTGTTGCAGTGCAATTAAAATATGCCTATATGAAAGCAAAGGGGCCCACGTGTGCGACCTTAAACCAGAAGCCTCTTATTGTATAGCTCATTTTGTGCACCTCAATGTGCCTGTGCATGTTGCTCTGTGCTCCTGTATCAATTGGCCTGTGCTCGCTGCCTGAGTAATTTTTTGACATTCATGGTAACAAAGCTACTTCTGTGCCCCAACCTGTGTGTGTGTGGGGGGGGGGGGGGGGGGGATGAGTGTGTTTGTGTGAGACAGTGTGATAGATAGAACGAGGGAAAGCAGGAGAAGTTGCTAGTCACACACACTTAGGCTTTTCCTGCTCTTGGATGCAGTTCAGAGAGGAGGCTGAGGCCTGTTTGGGTATGTAGTGTGTGTGTAGGTGGGTGGGCGGATGTGTTTTTATTTGTAGCCAGCAAAGGTTCACAAGGCCATCTCACTTCTGCTTTGAAACACAACTTAACGAAGGATTGTATAACTGATTTTAATGTTTCTTACGCAGTGCCAGTCCCAGAGCTGGCTCTTGTTTAGCACTTAATAAGTGCTAAAAAATCAGTTTCTGGCTTTCAAAAAGAAGTGCTTATAATAAGAAAGAAACAGCAACAGAAAAACTACTGAAATATTCAGTGTATAGCCATATAACCGCATGAAATCGATGAGATGGTAGATTGACCAAAGATTTTTCACTTGCAAATGCCTTCATTTTTCTTGCATATTTAACGAATGACCCCACCCGAAACCAATATCCTAGCTCTCACCAGCCTACTCGCATTACAAACGATTTGTTTAAGTGATCTTGGCTTATGGATTTGAATATTGTTTGTATTGCTCTTTGCATATTTCCGGTCATTGTTTTTGGTTTTATCCAGACAGAGAAAGAGACAGGAGCTCTTCATGGCGCAGATATGTCAAACGTGTGGGTTATTCATGTTTTTGTCACAGTTCCTGATCCGTACAGTTTTAAGGAAACCTGGTGAGTGTGTGCAGGAGGCAAACGTGCAGAAACACATAAAGCATGCTCGCTTGTGTGGGAGGTATGTAGGAGAGAGGAGAGGGAGAGAGAGAAGAGGAGTGATACTGTGAGAATAAGAAAGAGCGAAAAACAAAGTGAGCTCGACAGTAAAACTGGCAGAGAGACAGAGCAGAAAAAAAGGGCACGAGAGGAAAAGTTGTACAAAGTGTACCGCATATTAGCCATGTTGTTTTCAGCTGGCTTTACAGGGAAATTAGTTTTTAGCCTTCTTCTTCTAATGGCAGCTTGGCGCAGGGATACACATTGTGTGGCATTTTCCAAAGGAAACGACACTGCACGGATATTGTTTGGGGATATTATTAATAAAGGATTTGAAACCCTAATAGGAAATTCATAGATTCAGAGTTAAATGTAGCACCAGCACTGCTATATCTACACAAAGAGATTTTTTTAAATGATAAAATTTCATGCGAGCTTTTTAAAAATGAAAGTTTGTGTGAGACACAAATGTGCTCCCCTTTAATAGATTTACCCCAGATAAAGTTTATGCTCTATATTCAAATGTAGCATTTATTGTTTCACCACTGAATTCACCTTTGTTTTCACTAATACGTGCTTCTGCTGTTAGCTTTAGGATTATATGAAGTCAGTTCACGCTTAACTGGTAGGGGTTGGAATCTGAACAGAGCCATATATAGACACTGTTTGGCTGATCTTTTCACTGGTGGGCATCTCTCCAAGGTTAGAAGACACACACTGCAGGCGCTGCCAGCGTTGCCATAGCTTTACTTAACTTCTAACAAAAGGACACCTGCCATAGATTGGCATCAGCACCTTTTTTCTTTCTGTAAGATTTCAGTTGAGCTCTGTGGAATAAAAAATTAAGCCAGCAGTGACTTCAGGTGACAGTCAGTTGTTTGCTTCCCTTTAAACATCCACATTAGAGTAGTTTAAACCTAAACAGATCTTGATAGACTTGCATGTAAGTGAAAACTAACTACTTTGGTTAAATAGTGTTAAACTGAAATTGTGTGCATCAGTAAGAATCATGGCATCGATTTAGACACCGTTTCAAATGATCCTAATGATCGATTTAATGAAAATATGAACTTGATATTACAACAGCTATAGAAAAGTAAAACCCTGCTATTTTGGTCAGGGTAAAAGTTAAATATTTACATTGTTTATTAATCATTAAACATTTGGAATGTTCCTGCTTCTAAAAGTTAACATTTTCAGCCATCCTTGATATCGAAACAAAATAAAAAAAAATACTGTTTGGTTGCTTGGAGTGTAATTTCACTCTTTTGTTTTTCTTTTCTTAAATGGAAAGCAGCTTCATTGTTAGTGGCAGGCCTAAAAACATTTACCAGTCCACAACTTTAAATTGCCGGTTATTCTGAGAGTAAGATGGCAGATAAACTATGGAGCATGTTGCCGTGTTTACTGTTACTGTGAAGTTTCAAAGTTTGGCCTTTTTTTGTTTTTCACAGCTGTATTTAAATGTGCAAAATTACCTTTGACACACACAAATGTTTTCATTTTTTTCCCCATTTTTTAATAAAATATGAGCTTCAGTTTTGTTAAAGCTGTAGAGAACACTCCAGCCTCAGCTTCTGTAAAGCCTGATGTAAGACACTAAAGTTAAGTGGAGCAGAAGCTACAGTGGAACGGAAGTGGGGCAGGACTTATGAAAGTCACACTTTAAATGATGCAGACACTGTGTTGTCACTCATGGTGCGTATTTACTCTCTGTAAAGCTCTGACTGCATCATATTTTTTTACCACGGTTCTCAATTGCTGAAAGGGAGTAGCAATTAAATAAACAGATCAATTATGTAAATAAACATGTCTTTTTGAATGAAGACTACGCCCATGCTGTTGTATCTGTAAACTGTTAAACACACACACAGATACAGCTACACACACACACACATGTACATGCACTGATGCTATAATCGACACACCCTCTGTACACACTGCTCTGCTAATTCTTCTGGCTCATACTAGCTGTACATACTTTTCATGCAACACTGTGCACTCTTTTTTTTTCTTCACAAGCCTACCTTAAATTAACTTTAACTTGATGCTTTAAAGTGCTGTCACACTCTGACCCAAACATAAATTTTTCCCATGCCTGGTTAATCCAACCTTGAATCTAAACTCACTCCCAATACCAAAAAACAAAAACCCTAAACTTTTGTTTTTATGTGTTGGACTGCACTGAAAGAAAATTCATTTCTGTGTCCACAACTGTAACTCAATTTGATTGGCACGCACACATACTAAGCCACACACACACACACACACACACAGTGTTTGTACTGCAGTGGAAAATCTTCACTACCACGGCGGCAAGTTTCCTAGCAACCCTGTGACGTCAAACCGAGTTTCCCTCTCACAGCTGTACAGTGTGTGTGTGTGTGTGTGTGTGTGTGTGTGTGTGTGTGTGTTTGGCAGAGACTGTAAGTTTGGTGTGTGCTGCAGAATGCCTGCTTGGTTAAGTCTGAGAGGGGAAACACCGGTCAATTCTTTATTTGGAGCTTTTTGTGCGAGTGAAAGAGCATGCATGTGCAGAGTTGATTTGCTTCAGGCGTAGGGGAGAGGTCAGACTCCTCTTACCGATGCTGACATTTGGGCTCAGAGCGTGATCATCAGCTTTGGATACCAGCACACTGGGGAACCCCTGCTGGTTGTGACACATGATTAGAAAAGGGATGTAGAGCACACCTCATAAAGGAGTACTTGTAGACTGGATACTTGCATACAAACCATGTTTTCATAAGCAAACTGAGAACCCCCCCTCCCAAAAGAAAAAAAAACATTTTGAGGTGTATCGCAGTGAAGCCTAGATCTAGAGTCAGATATGCTTTTTAATGTTCCATACTGACCTCAATTTGGAAATAAGTCTCCTTATCTGACTGCAGCATTCAGTTACAACACAGCTGAACACCATCAAGCCTTTCTTTTTTCTTTTAGGTGTCCCTTTTTCTCGCCTTTGTCTCACTGTCAGTTTTGCAAAGCTGTTGTTCCACTGGCCAGCCTCAGTTGCTAAGATATTTATCATGCTCTCTCCAAGCATGTTGTTTTGCCTGCATCACACTCTGTGCAGTTTAATTTTGTGAGTGTGATTGTGGTGTGTGTGTGTGTCTTTGTGTGCCTCTAAAGTTTGCAGACTCAGACAGCTAGAGTGTTTGTATCTGCAGGGGACCTTGTGGTGAGCGATATCAGGCTTGTTATTTCCTCAGTGCCTCTCCGTTGAAAACATCAGCATGCATCAGTGTTTCCCCTGCTTCTTCACGTTACACATTTGTAACCCAGAGTCACCCTTTGCCCCCAAGGCTTTTTTTAAAATCATTCTCCACCCTTCTTTCTGTAGTCCCTTCATGCAAATGAGTGATATCTGGTTGCCTTATATAACCTTGGGCCTCCTGATCGAGACAAAAATATCAAATTTCCACGTCATCTATGCGTATGGTTTGCGACTACAATCGTTTTAATACTGTGTGTAATAATTTTCCAGCTGTAGAATCTACAGGAGTCACTCGCCTAATGCAAATTTTGCACAAGAGCATATCTGCACGCATGTGCTGAGGAACGTGATGCACATTTTGTAGGCATGATAATCAAGAGGCCAATAAAACGTCCGTGCTCTTTCTGGTGTTTACAGAGGGCAAGGCCATTTTTTTCTGTCTCTTTTTGTTTGTAGTCAGCGGCGGATGTGGAAAATACTGTCGCTGAGGCAAGCGGCAACCCCCCCACTTCCTGTCTGCAAGAAGTTCCTTCGCTTACCATTTCCCCTCTCTCTCTCTCTCTCTCTCTCTCTCTCTCTCTCTCTCTCTCTCTCTTTCTGTCTCTCTCAATGGAAACTTCACTAGTTCTCCCTCTCTCCCCTTGTCATCCAGCTGGTCTGGTGACAGGAGATAGGAGAGTGAGCGAGAGTGTTGACTCTCAGGGAGGTTTTTGAGCAGAGAGGGCAGCATTTGGCAAGCAGCACGCATCTTCATTTTCCTTATTTTTTTTAAAATGCAAACTTAAACAAATTAAGTGCAAACATAAGTACTTTTTCAAACAGCCAGAGGCAGGCATGGGAACACTTGGGAACTTGTAGCAAACCCATAGGTTCTGTTTAATAACACGGGTGTGACAATGGTTTATTGCACCTCATGCTTTGGTGTAATACATAGCCAAATTTAGCATCTATAGCTAAATTCATTATTTAACATCAACAAACAGCTTATAAAACATGAGTGGAGATTTGGGTGGAATGTAGTAGGAGATGTTTTCTTTGTACCGGTAATCTTTAATCATTTTAAGAACGCAATTAAGCTGTTGTGATGACTCAAGAGATCAGCTCAAGTTTCCCCTTACAGCTCCTGGTTTTATTTAAATTTGGGCAGGAGCTTTGCCTTTATGGTCGTGTATGTCCACAGAATCCATCATTTCCAGCCTTCCCATCGACAGTTACTTTGCCGAGCCAGCCGTGCAATGCATCCTGGTTAAGCGGCAAAGCGTTCAATCGCTGTAGTCCCCATTCCCACAAAGTTAAGATCTCTGGAAACTGCCGAGCAGCATTTGAACTGGCTGACGTTCATTTAAAGCAAAGAGCTGCAGCTGTTTAAAACTCATTTTGCTGAAGTATTTTCATAAAATAGGAGAGCAGTCGGCTCATGCAAGGCATTCATCCAATCAGGTTGAAGAAGACAGAGAGTACTTGATAATTATCTTGCCCAACAAGCATCCAGTTCTCAGTAGCATAGCATAGCATAGCATCTTTATTTATAACGCACTTTACATCCAACAATGTTGACCAAAGTGCTACAAATATAAAACAGAGAGAAAACAATTTAAATTACATATAAAATATCTTAAAATTAAAAATAATATAATTAATAAGAAAACAACAGTAATGGGTGATCGTCCCCATGAAAACACATGCCTGTGAATGCTTATGTTTAGACAGCGAATTTGAAATGTAGGAAGGGAGAGCAAAGGGGAGCAACATGCAGTAACATGTTGCACGGGGATGGTCATCAACATCTACTGACTGCAGTCATGGTGCCAGAACTTTCAAGACAGTTCAGGATGGAGGTTGGTGGTTTGATCTTTGGCTGTTCCAATCTGCATGCTAAAGTGTCGTTGGGCCGAGTTGCTCCGCTTTGCATTCATCGACGTGTGAATGTTACATAGAAAGCACTTAGACGTAGATAAAAGCGTGAGTGTGAGTGAGACATGCTGTATAAGTGCTTTGATTGTTTGAGTAGAAAAGAGCTATATAAGTGCCAGTGCATACTTAAGTAAAGCCATTTTATTAACCAATAGTGATAATTAAACCATACTAAATATATTATGTCAAATGCAGGTTGCAGTTAGTGCCTTTCCTGGAGGATTATGCATTTCTTCCAGTAGATATCTGGTGACTGGCAATTTGCATATAAGCATGAAACAATGTGTGGAAAACCACACACATACAAAACAGAACAAAAAAACAGAGACACCGACACTACCAGATGAATGCTTCATGTATTAATAGATCACATACAGTCATCAGAGGAGTTTCAAAGTCTGTCAAAAGTGGTCGTCATAGTGTTTAAACAATGAAGCTGTTAAGTAGGTAGGACAGTTTGCAGGCTAAGCCGGGTTTGCTATAAAGGGACGACAGTGTAAATAAGTGCTGTAGCAATTAGGAAGATACAAATTAATCAACTATGTAAGTTAGGGATGTCAAACTCATTTACGGGCCACATACAGCTCACTTTCATCTTAAGTGGGCCGAACTAGTGAAACTTCCCTTCTTATCAGAAGTTTAACTGCACATTTAATTAAATTTAAATTTAATTCACTCATTAATTTAATTAAACTGCATGGTTTTACAACATGATAGAGAATTGATTCTTTTGGATAAAAGTGTAAACTTACAGAAAAGGTTCAAGTAGCTCATTGCCCAGACTGTCCTGTAATTATAAAGCAGAAAGTTCTAGTTCATTCACAAAAATTGTTCTATTTTTGTTTATTTATTTATTTTACAGTGGACACATTTTAAAAAACAGACATTTCTGTAGTAGATAGTGGATAACGGGAACTTTTTTGCCATTTAATTGTTAATTTATTACTTTGGTGTGATATAAATGGCTGTGGGGGAGGTCTTTATTAGCAGGAAAGCTGTAAAATTCATGAAAATACGGTTGACAGTCTATACCATTCTGGCTTCTGTGCCTTATGTTTGACACCCCTGGTGTAAATGATCTGCCCTGAAAAAATGATAAAGAAAAAGACAAACATTTGGGAGGTTAATCTGTATCCGTTGTGTTTTAATTGGTTGTAATTTTTATTGTTTTACTGTCAGTGAGACAGTTTGACTATTTCAGGAAACAGTTAACTTATTAATTAAAAATATAATAGTTTTGTAAAGTAACTCTTTTTTTTATAGCTTATAAAAAGTGATATTCATCTGCCAGCTGGTAAATTATTGTTTCAGAAGATAATCACAGACAGCGAACGTCCTGATTTATTTACATGCTTGTGTCTTCTTTTTACTAGCCATGTAAAATTCAAATGTGATACTCTGCTGCACCCAATAGTGCTGAGTTACAGGATGAAGGTGCATTGCAGTAGCTTCAGCAGCTCGGCGCACAGTGTGTGGGAGCTGCTGTTTAGGATGTTTCCTTTAGTTTATTTTAGCCCTTGTTGCACCTTCTGTCACAATCTTTCTTTGTGTCATCCTCAAGACAAGCGTAGAGGTTTACGCAATGACGCGTTCAGACACATGTAACAACTAAAAGCAGAGAAACACCAACGCGCAGGTTTATTTTGTATTTCCACGAAACCTCTCCGCATTTCCAGGACTTTGCCCTCGGACTCTCTTCCAATCACGCACACTCTGTCTGTGCCTTTGCAACCTTTGTGGGTATTTGCATGTCCAGATTATGTTTGTCCTCTGTTTTGCCAAACAAATGATCTACAAGTGTTTATCCCCACACACACACACAGACTCAGACATATATGTGTACATCTTGTGGGGGCACGAGTAGAACGAGGAGTATGCAAGCCTGAGGTGCTCGGTTTTTCGGCACAGAGAGCTCAGGTTTGGGCGTGTTGCGGGAGAGCCGGACGGATAATCGTTCTCGAGGGTTTTTCCAGCTGAGTGGCACATGATTGGTCATGATGTGGTCTACATGGCTGTATTCGGTATGGAGTGTTATTGTGTCAGTTGGAGCCATCTGTGTTATTGCCATCATCCACCGCCGCCACAAACGGCAGCAGGTACTCTCACCTATACAGCCTCTTTTTGAGTCAAGGCTTTCTGCAGA
Source organism: Oreochromis aureus (assembly GCF_013358895.1). Classification (NCBI taxonomy): domain Eukaryota; kingdom Metazoa; phylum Chordata; class Actinopteri; order Cichliformes; family Cichlidae; genus Oreochromis; species Oreochromis aureus. The sequence continues at coordinate 6,479,818 of NC_052956.1, forward strand.
ATGCTCTCATAGCTGGACTTAGTCCATGTTTTGTGATGCTTGACAGCTCTACTCCACTTTTAAACTTTATTGTGCAATAATATACCTGCACTATCACTGTGATAGCTGCAGGCTGAAGTTCGTTTTTAGTCTTACAGACCTCCCTTCTCCCTCTCCTCTCCTCTGATGAAATTTAAATGTCTGTAGCTCGTAAATCTGCACACGGTAACCATGTCTGTTATTACTCACAGTTGAGTTGCTCCAGACTTTCTCCTTCTCGCTCGCTCTCTCTTGCCCTCTACAGCACAAAGCTGTCAGTGGGCAACGTGTTGGAAAGATGTCACGGAGAAAAATGCAGATCTTTGCTACTTACTGAGCTGGAGCCCAACACCGCAGCTCCCTCGCTAACTGGCTAAAAGTGGTGTGGGAAAAAAGGAGATGGGGACTATCATTCTGTTTGGCGTTTGCTGGTGGTCTACAAAGTGCAGGCCACCAAGTTTGTTCCTGATTATTAATGTTCTTTTACCCATTTTTCTGAAGTTGACAGTCTAGTCATACTTACATATCCTGACACATGGAGAGTTCTGTTCGATGTCACCTTTAGTCTGCTTTGAATCATACTGAGGCTTTTCCATTTTTCTTTAAATTGCACAGAAAACTGAGTCACAACACACTCGTTTTTTTTTTTTCGACCAGTAAACCGGTTCGGTTTGCTTCTAAAATGGCTAAACCTCGCTACTAAACTTTCTGCTGCAAAAAGTCTCATCGTGCCGATGATGACTCAAGCCTTGCGGCTCTCTTCAGAGTCATTTCGGCTGACCTACACACATGTGAATGTGTGAGAGTTGTACTTTTAGTGGGAGTGAAGTTATTTCTTTTTCTTGATCCTCCACTGGTGCAGAGCAAAAACCCCTCATGTGACTCGTCGCTACCTCGGACAGTAAGGCCGAGAGAGAGGGAGAAAGTGTGTGCGCCTGAAGTTGTGTGTGTCCGTGCATCTAACCATAGATAGTCATGCTATCAGCTGATGAATTTTCATCGGGTCGAGATTATGTGACATGGGGTTATATATCTCCTTCTATGGTCTTCTTCTCTCTTATCTTACCCTTCTCCCTACTTCTCTCGCCTTTCTCTTCTTCTCCTCTCCAGTTATTTGTTGACACAAGATTATTTCCCCCCCTTCCCAGACCAGTGTGAACTCTCTTGTGTGAGAGAGGACACATCTTTAACAGTGGAACGTTTTCAATTTTTTTTGTGTTATTGCTTAAAACTAAGCATCTTATCGGAGAAGGTTATTTATTTGAGAATAGGCTGTTTCTACTGCGTTTGAAAAGATGCCATAAAAACCTTTGGATTTTTTTTGCCGCGTCTCTCTGTTACCCTCTCAGTGTGGTACAGCCAAGCATTGTTCAAACCCACAGAACAAGACGTGGAATTTTTCCATCTGATGTAATGCTGCAAGCATAAAAGACTGTACTCAGCCAGAGTTTGTCATTTCAGTGAGGTGCAACAGGCTGCAAGTTTAGCACATCTACTTGAGTATAAGAGGACAAGAAATGAAGAGTATTTTAGTCGAATCCATGCTCAAATGGGTTTGAGAGGTTTAGTTAAGAGTGCCGTTTAAAGTGACAATAACCTGTGGTTCATTTACTCTTAAAGTATTTTTTGTAATTTCCCTTGTTTGGCCTAAACGCTGCTCTTTGACATGTTTCTACATGGCTACTTCTGTTGAAATATGAATATAGCTGTTGAAAGGAAGGCATTTTTTAATCACAAAGGTCAAGAGCTAGAGAAAGGAACGATGGATATGAATCAGATCAGAGAAAACATATTTATGTTGAGAAAGCTTTGTGTGTGGGTGTGCATGTGTGTGTGTGTCAGAGACAGAAGGCCTCATTTTGTGAATGAGTGTGTGTGTGTGTGTGTTTCTATGTATGGCAGGAGTCCCGCAGTTCAATGTGTCCTTGCCAAGGACAGGGAGAGCCTTTGGAGAAGCACTGTGTGTGTGTGTGTGTGCGCGTGTGTGTGTGTGTGTGTGTGTTACTAGGGGAAACCCCGGCCCGATCCTCCAGAGTTTAGATAAAATGTTCTAAAACACTGCAGTAAAAAAAAAAAAAAAAAAAATGACAGCGAGTGTGGGAGAACCAAGCAGCTCCCCCAGGGTCGGGGATACCCGCCTGTGTGTGTGTGTGTGCGCGTGTGGTATGTGTGCACATATGTGTGATTTAAAGTCTTGTTTTTCTCACGGTCATTAAACACTGGATCACCCGAAAGGTTCAGATGAGAACTTGCAGTACAGTCCCTCCGAGACTGAAGTAGACTGAAGTTGATGTTTTACAAAAGTTGCATAAGCAGAAGAGTAAATATTAATATTGCACTCACTCATTTTACAAACAGTGGAGTTCGGTTTAAACGGGTTGAGGTCGGAGAGCCTTGAGCTAGTGATCATGAGTAGCTTAATTAAAATAAAGAACTTAGGCAGGCAGCTTTATGGTACACGAGTCATTTGTGGCAGAGCTTATGGCTGAATTCCTCCTGAATGTGACAGCAACACATCCAAGTGAGTAATAACCAACAATGTACATGTTTGTGTTTGCAGCACAAGTCTTGGAAGAAGATTAAAAACATGGTCCACTGGTCGCCGTTTGTCATGTCCTTCAAGAAGAAATATCCGTGGATTCAACTGGCAGGGCACGCAGGTAGGACACACACACACACAGAGGTTTCTCTGAATAAATACAGAGCTAAAACAGCAAACTCATCAGGGGCTTGTCCATTTAAGCGTATGAAATCAGCACTTCTAGAATACAACTTTCATCAGGCATACTATTTGTTTCTATTCGGAGATTGCAGTGTAGCAACCGCAATCGGAGTACTGTAGAAATTTTTTTATAAAATTTGGCTTCATATTGTTTTAATTTTGGGGATTTTCTTTCACACGCTGTCATACGTACAGGGTTGTTGGTGGTCAGCTGGCCAGAGGATTTTTTGTCTCTGTGGTGGGCTCAGACGCAGTTTTTCTTAGAAAATATGTAGACAGGCAGGTCTGTCTTTGTTGGAGCCAGCTCTTTGTGGTCAGGGCCCTCAGGGGACAAGTCTGTGGGAATACTTGGGAATAGAGATCGTGCACAACGTGCCATTCCTAAAACTAGGCTAGCGGAGGGGAAAACGTGGGCACGCAGTAAACATCTGAAGGCTAAAATGGTAACAAAATACATGTAGCTGGCTATATTTTTGCTGATTGAGTTACAAAAATATGCCAGCCTAAAACTGACATTTGGCAAAATCATTACCACAACAGTAGGAAACAGCATTCTCATTCTCAGGCTTTCTCATCTCAGTTTTTTCTCATTAAAGGTTAAAGATTTTGATTTGGTAATTTATAAAAATTTGGTCTGGGTTGTCTGGGTTTCCTATTGCTCTTGCATCCCTGTAAACTGCAGCTTTTAGGGATTGTTCCTTTTTTTTTTTTCTTTGCTATTTGACAGAAGAGGCAACTTCACAAAGCCAATAATTGTTTTCTCCTCCAGTGTGAGTGGGACTTAATTGCACTCTGTTTCTACTGGAAACATCTGTAAACATCTTTTTTGAACTGCTGTCTTGCCCATTCACTTGTAAAAAGAGTCACAGCTTCTACTCTTACTTACTCCCGATGACCTACAGCAAGTTACTCGGGACCTTTTCTGCACATTTACAGTGAATTTCTGTCTTTTCACAGGGAGTTTCAAGGCGGGAGCAAATGGACGCATATTAAAAGTAAGCAACCATTTAGCGGCCCCTTAAGCAGCTCTGTGTCACTGCGCAGAAATCTGCTTAAAATCCACTCTGACTTTAAAAATCTTCATACTGAATGATCTGCAGTTGAGAGCATAAAACGCTGATTTCTTAATGGTATCTTTTAGAAACACTGTGAATGTGAGCAGCGCTGCTTGTCCCTCCTGATGAAGGACGTGCTTCGCCCCTACGTCCCTGGTTACCATGGAGACGTAGAGAAAGACGGCCAGAAATACAACCAGATGGAGGATCTGCTGGCGGAGTTTGACTACCCATGTGTGATGGACTGTAAGATGGGAGTAAGGTGAGAGAACACATTAATGCATGGTGACACAGTCATCCTTACACAACACGGCGACTGAGAGGATAAAGCGATGAATTATATTTCATGTACATAAGTAACTGTGATGGCTTTAACTCTGTGGCCAGTTTGTGGGGGTTGTTTGAACCTTATATATGTATCCATCCGAAACAGTTTAGAGATACAGTTATAAATGGTTAATGTTGTAGCAGGTTATTATAACCTTTATGCTTACAAAATAACAACTGTATTAGGTTGTAAAACCATCAGAAATATCTGTAATGCTCCCTTTTTGCACACAAAGCCTGATCAGTTGTTTTAATTTGACTATTTCTCTTCCTTTTTTATTCCCAATAGATTTGGCTAACCATGGTTGTTTTTTTATATAAATGAGATCAATTAAAGAGCTCCTGCGTCTTTACAAAAAGGGCTAACGTGTCAATGATTCTTGCACATTTCAAGTGTTTATAACTCTTGGAAAGTGAAATTAGAGATAAGGCTGATGAAAATAAGACATCAGCTGTAAATTTTGCAGCAAATATCTCTGAGGAAAACTCCTTCCAAACAGCTGTGTCATGCTATTTGGAAAGAGACCATCATCCTCCTCTCTTTTTTTTGCCGCCTACCTCTCATATCTCTCACCTACCTATCTCCTCCTCTTCGTTTCACCACTCATCACCTGTGTGGTGTTTTTTTTTTTTGTGCTTCAGGACCTACCTTGAGGAAGAGCTGACCAAAGCTCGCAAGAAACCCTCTCCAAGACCTGACATGTATCAGAAAATGATTGAAGTCGATCCTGCTGCGCCTACAATTGAGGAAAATGACAAGAAGGCAGTGACCAAACCCAGATACATGCAGTGGAGAGAGACTATTAGCTCAACAGCAACCCTGGGATTTAGGATAGAAGGGGTCAAGGTAATACTGTGTGTGCATATGTGTGTGTGTGTGTGTGTGTGTGTGTGTGTGTGTGTGTGTGTGTGTGTGTGTGTGAGATTGGATGGGGGGCTTCCTTCCCTCTTTTCTTCCAGTTCTCTGTGTGTTTCTATTTTAGGATCTTGTGTGCGTCTATCTCCCAGGGTCATGATCTAACTTCCTGTTTGACCAGAAACTTCCTCTCAAGTATATGTTTGTGCATGAATGCCTTTGTTGCACATACGGCCTGTCTGTGACAGCTGTATAGGCCTCGGCATCTGGAAGTGACATTGTATGAGCTCAGACACACACACCCGCGCACACAAACACACACACACACACACCCGACACAAATCTTTGTCTCCTTGAGGGATGTGGCTATATAAGGACATTCACAGCCTCCCGGTGGTCTGTTACCATGAGACTAAGGGTTATCCCCCAGAAACAGAAATGTGTGCGTGTGTGTGTGTGTGTGTGTGTGTGTGTGTGTGTGTGTGTGTGTGTGTGTGTGTGTGTGTGTGTGCTAGAAGTACTGCATGTGACTGCACTTCACAGTCTCTCTTTGCAAATGGAAATGTGTCCGTGTCAACTTGTCTCTATTAAATATGTGAAAATGGGATAATTAGGTATAATGTATGTGTGCGTGTGTGTGTGTGTGTGTGTGTGTGTGTGTGTGTGTGTGTGTGTGTGTGTGTGTGTGTGTGTGTGTGTGTGTGTGTGGGTTCTGTGCTCAGACTTGAACAGTAAAGGGAAAAGTAGTTTTGTCTCTAAATAGTATCTTGTTGCCTGGCAGCAAGCAAAATAAGAAAAAGCTAATTTATTCCTAACTTAACAAACTGGTTGATCTACTTCTACAGACTTTACTACTCTTGCTGCAGTAGCTGTACTGCTGCTACTACACCTACAACGCAATTATATCTACTATCACTGCCAAATATGGCACGATTTTACTTGTGCTGTTACACCTACGACTGCATCCACATTGCTGTTATTAGAGTAAATTCAGGATGCTTTGCTTTCCTACTTTGAATATTTTCCCCTTGTGCATTGAGCCTACATACTTGTTCTGAGCTGAAACTATAACACTGCTGTATCCTAGCCTTAAAGGGCCCTTATTACATATTAGTGTACATTTAAATCATACACAGTTCTTATCATGCTGTGATACAGCAGTGCAGAATGAGACCTAGTCTATAAACAAATGCAAAAAGGGCAAATATCAGTATAAACCATCATCTTTGGAACAAAATCTGAACAAAAATGTTTGATGTGTGCGTTTCTCCTTTGCGGCTCTTGGTTCATGTGCAGAATTCTTAAACTGGCAGTCAGAACTGCGGCTTGTATGTGACTACATAAAGCTAAAGGGTGTAACAGCTGACACAATTATTTAATCGGTCGACCAACAGAAAATTAGTCCGTGGCAGTTTTTTAGATGTCATTTTTTTTAGCTTGCAACAAACCACATCGCCACCTACCACTCCCCCCAGCGCTGCTGCCCCCAAAAAAGACTATTTTTAAATAGAAGCTTGTGTTTTAGCCTATGACTTTCAAAACTTTCAAAAACCCGCAACTGGCAGTTAAAAAGCGACTTAAATGGAAAGAGCACAAATTATCTAAGTAGTTGGTTTACCCATCAGGTTTCATATGCAGTGACATAAAAGTACATACTGAAAGTGAAGCTTACCCTCAAAAAATATTCACACACAAAATGTTGACTTTAAGTAACTAGATTACATGTAAATTTTCCATGTAACTTTGTTACATCGGTACAGTGTAAAATCAAATCAATTAAAATCAAATTAATTTTACTTAATTGGTATACATTGAATTTACACTTTGATTTTATATATTTTTGTGACTTTTATTCAAAATTGTTGCTTTTAGTTTCATGAGAGCAAACTGGATGACTGTTACAGGTCATTTTTCGCATGTTCATGAGAGTGTGTGGATTTAGAAGAATTGTTAAATTAACTGAAACATTATTTGTTGCTGTATTGTTTGTCAAACAGCTCCAGAAATGACGCTAAGAGGGTTTTTGCTACTTTAAGACATTTTGCTACTTTAAGGTTAAGCCTCTATAAATATCCCACTGCTTCCTTTCCTCCACAGATTGTTTGCTCTGCTTTTCTTGTCCATCCTTTCCTCTGTCCCCCCCTTCATCCCTTTCTTTCATCTCCTGTGCGCCTTTCTTCCCTTCAGTACGTGTAGAAGTTCAGTATTGGATAGAAAAGTCAGCTTAAACAGTTTATGCTGTATTTTCCCAAAAAGTTATTGTCATATGCTATTAATGCTAATAAAACTGATGTCGAACTTTCTCATTAAGCCAGCTTTCATGCTAACTCTCTCCTCTGCAGAAGGAGGACGGGACGGTGAACAGAGATTTTAAGAAGACAAAGACGAGAGAACAAGTTACCGCGGCCTTCCACGACTTTGTAAAAGGAAACAAGGATATACTGGTGAGTGTGTCTGGTTTACTGAATGTGCGTCAGTGGCCTTGAATTACTGTTTAATTACCCATGGGTAATACTCACACACTCACGCATCACTGCAGAGGGCATAACATTGACTTACATTCATTTCCTGGAATCTTACCATAACCATAACCACAATGTAAACCTAACCTTAAACCAAGCAGTAAAACACATAACCAGCCCGAGCATTTTTTAATTCAAGACTAGAGGTTACATAGAAATTTGCGCACAATACACACAACAGCTTACTAAACAAGGAAAAGCAGGTATTAGACTGTACATCGCTCCATATTCTGCACTTCTTCCCACTTTGTTTCGATATGTAACTGAATCGGAATAGCTGAAGCGATATTGAAGTGTATTTTGCTTTATTTTGTATTGCACTTCTTTTTTCTTTTCTTTCCTAAATGTACTTATGTATATTGTTTGTATATTGTTTACATCATTGAAATAAACTGAACACATACAAACACAGCTCAGATCTGCCAGATAAAAAACGGTTTGTTGGAACGTGCCATAAAAGCTTGTTTTTTTTTCTTTGTTCTGTTTTTCAGAATATTTATCTGTCCCGGCTGCAGGAAATAAGAGCCACTCTGGAGATCTCCCCATTCTTCAAAACTCATGAGGTAAGGGCACACTGGTTAGTTTATTTTTACACACTTTTTCACATAAAAATATGTGAGTTCTGAGTGCATATACATTTATTTCTGGTGTTTTCTATTGCCTGCACCGTGTATTTGTTAATTCTGTAAGGAATTTTATGATCAAAAAGCAAGAAATTCAGAACAAAATGTACTAACATGTACTAACTAACTAACATAATAAAGCTGTAAGCAGGTCGGGTGTGTCACACTCAATTTGTGTAAATGTCCAAGTTCAGACATGTTCAGATGTCACGTAGCTCATACTTTCAGATTGGCTACTCCAGTCCTGTATTTGATTTCACGTTCAATCTTAGCTTGAATTGAATTATTAAGGAAACATGACTGCTCACTCTCTCACACACATACACACCCAAATTCAAATATAAATACTAGCTGACATGAAGGACGCTGATGTCACAAAACAGGAAGTGAGATTTCTAAAAGACGTAAACAAACACGTAGGGTGTTAAGAAAAGAAGAAACTTGTTTACATTTATTTATTTCCTGTATTCTCATCTCATTCATCTCTGTGCCTCTCTGTGTGTTTGCCAGGTGATCGGCAGTTCCTTGTTATTCGTTCATGACCGTAACGGACGGGCCAAAGTCTGGATGATTGACTTTGGGAAAACCACACCTCTCCCCGAGGGGAAGGAACTGACCCACCGAGCTTCCTGGGTGGAGGGGAACAGAGAAGACGGCTACCTTTTTGGACTCGATAGTTTGCTGGATATCATTTCATCCATGGTGAACTCATAAAGCTTGGGAGATTTCCTTTAGTCAAGATCGGACACACAACCGCTTCAACTCATTCGTCAGTCCTCTGGGGAACACTTCTGGGGACCTCCTCAAGAACTCTTTCACAGACACTTGTTCTCATGTTGGAAACACAATTATTAAAAAACCAAAACATGGCCGGATCCATACATAACCTTCGGAACGTCGAAAGTTTAGTCCTCTATTTTGTTGTCCTCACCTTCTTAAGAGGTCTTAATAGTGCATTTGACAGAAAAAGCACAAGTGGAACTCATGACATTAAAAACGTCTCAGTTCCTCATAAACCAGAAAACACAGTATCATTAACGTTCTCTGTTACACCTGAGGTTTTCTGCTAAACGTTACCATGTAAAAGATCGAATTTTATAGCTACAAAGGCCCCTAAAACATTTTTAACTAAATGAATTCTCAGTTTTTAAAGAATTAAGGATCTATCTATCAATTTAATTTTTTTAAAGGTGATTTTCCATATCTCTGTGCTCTGAATGAATTCCCCTTAAAGGCCGGCATTAGTTACATGCTACTTTCTCTTTCAGTACTTCCAGACTGGACAAGAGCACAGAGAAAATTCTTATGCCCTAAATCTTTCTGGCTTTGTTCCTTTAAATTGTGGTTATTGCTACAAGAATTTACATAAATATATGATAAAGAGGGTTTTCCTTTTGTGTGAGGAATGTGAGGAATTTAAAAATGTCTGACGTTGGCGCCCCCTGGTGAAGGTTTTAATTTTTTTTCCCAGTTGTTTGAAAGATGCTGTAATCACATAATAACTGTAGTGGCTTTAAAAATGCCCACATTTCACCTTTAAAGCATGATTTGGCTGTAGTTTAAGATAAATTGCTTTTCTTCTTAACACAGTTAAGGTCAGTTTCAAAGGATTTTCTTTTTACACGTTTGACCACAACTTCATCACATTGCCATTCCTTTCAAAATATTTCCTTGATTACACTTTCAAGTAGTAGGAATTACACAGTTAAGAGTGTTTTTACTCATCAGATCACAGTTTTAAGATGTGTGGAAAGAATAAAAGTAGTAGTTTTAGCTGCTTCACTCTTCAGAATGATCCATCACACACAAAGCCTTAGAGAGGATTTGGATCATGCTCACATTAGTTTCAGTGGCAGCCTTGCCAGTTATTGCTGGATTATCCACAATAATCCGGCAATAACTGGCAATCAGGTCGAGCTAAACAATTCATCTCACAGCAGAGACAGTAATGTGACAGAGGACATTGTTTCATATGTAACATAACTTTAGTTCATTTTACTTCAGTGGCCAAACACTTAGCACCCTTCTCACTCTGTACAGTAAGATTTATTTTGTTTGATGTAGTTTTAACTTTTTTCAATTTTTTTTTATTGTAACATTATTTTAGTTGACTCCTGTTGAACACTTAACAGCCATGAACAATCTTATTTAAGCTAAACAGTGCCTTAACATTACAAATCCAAGTCAGACGAGTGAAAATCTGTTCTTTCTTTTTAAGCGTCGGTTTGCTCTTAGTCTTAAATGTGGGCTTCTGTGCTTTAGTCTCTCACGGGTGCATGTTTATTATCCCCTTGAAAGGTTTGTTCTTAAGTTGTAGCTTGTTCTGTTTCTATTTAAATCTTTGTTTTAAATCACTGGATACTATGACATTTTGAATTTTATGACTGTTTTGGGGTTTTGTCCTCAAGCTTGTGTTACATTATGAGTGAAAATCAAACTAGGCAGACTGCTGACATTGTGGACAACCTGAGGATATTTTAGAGAAAAGGTTTATAGTATTTGACTAAGTGAACCATGTACTCCTGAGGGGGAATACCATCATACCAGATAAGGACAAAAGAGAAAAAATGTCTCATAATGTAACACATTCATGATGAAAAGTAAAACTTAAACAGTTTGTGGGTTTTTACTGTACCATGAATTTAAAATGCCATGGTTTTCGGTTCAAGTTTGCAGTGAACGTAGATGAGGAAAGAGACTACAATCCTAATGCAGTGCCTTCTTAAAGAAATAGTTGGGCATGTGGGGAAATGCTGTTATGTAGTTGAGGAAGAGATGGACACCACTCTCTGTCTGTGTGCTAAATGTGAAAATATCTACCAGCAGTTGGCTAGTGTAGCTTAGCAAAAAAACTGGAAATAGGGGAAAATGTTCATTGGTTAAACAAACAAGATTAAGATATAACTTGTGTGTTTGTAAGCTTTAGATGTTGCCGTTTTTGCACAGGGATGAGACGAGCTGTTCTTTTTCCTTTTGCTAAGCTAAGCTAACTAGCTGCCAAAAGGGCCAGCAACTATTCCTTTAAGACCATCTAAACTATTGCTTTTGCTCCCCTATGTGCACCTAAAGTCATTTGTAAGTAGGCATCCTATTGTTCTGGCTTTGCCGGCTTCTGTATTTATTTGGGTTGTTCCTTTAAAAAATGAATTTTTGGTGAAAGAAAAATGTGTCTATGTGTGATTTCTATGAATCTTTGTAAGTCTATCTGCCTACTTATCTATCTATCTATCTATCTATCTATCTATCTATCTATCTATCTGCTGCGACTGATTGGGGGTGAGGGGAGGGAGACAGGTCAAAAGACACTCTATCTATCTGTCTATCTATGGCAAGTATGCTATGGGTTGGTATGTAAGCTGACAGCACAAGGATACAAGGATAGTTTTTCCTGTGGCCCAGACCTGAGGAAGCCAACAGCGACCTCAAGCTGCTGCTTCTCTTTGACCACATTAATTGTTGTGTTTGCATGAGGGTAATTTGCCATTCAAATCACACCTGTCCACAACAGCAGCCACGTCCGGAGCTGGTGGGAAAGAAAGGCAATGATTCATGGGACCTTCTGAATAGAGAGAGGTTGATGTGGGGGTGTCCCCTCTCCCACTTTTATTAAGGTTAGGGGTGAAAGGGTAAGCCTCTGTGAGTCTTCTTTTTTCAATTCTTTCAAAACTTCTGGGACATCAAATTCTTTCCTTGCATTTCTTGTGTATCTGTGTCATAAAATCTGGCTTGAGTTTCACAGCAAGCTTATTTCCCATATTCCGCACTGGAATGCAAGCTGGAAAATTTAATTTGTCTACATCTTGGTCTCATATATCATATGTTCACTATAGGGATGCACCGATCCCGATACTGGTATCGGGTATCGGGGCCGATACTGTAAAATGTGTGCGTACTCGTACTCGTAAAAGTTAACCGATACCATGAACCGATCCTTATGTAGCCCGGATGGGAATTTGGGAGTAGATAATCATAATTCCCATGGACTTGAACGCCACATAAGGTGTTCACAGTTCACAGAAGAGAACGGCATGGAGAGATGCACGAGGTTAGCTGAACCAAAGTGAGAGACTCGGCTAGTTTTACTGAGGTTAACTTGCACAAAAGAGTGTGTGACTAGAAAGCTAACCGTGTGAGAGGTTCGCAACAGAGTGTGGGTGAAGTGACTTTTTGTTTCAACGGTCGCACCACCATCCGTGGAAAACTGTGTTTCCAGCCATGACCGCCGAGGCTAAAGGCTAGCCCGGACTGCTTGGCTGCGCCACGGAGGCAGCTGCTATGGACTGTCGGAGAGCTGGACAGTGACTGGCTAATGCGCTGTAGCAGAGACAGCATCGGGTCCGCAGGGAGTGGATTTAGTGTGGGACTGGTGAACGGCGACCTACCGAGCAACGGAACTGTAAGTCAGACTTTTGTGCTCTTACTGGGGAGAAGAGGATTTTTCTCCATCGTCCGGCGTGAGCAGCAAACAGGCCTGCAACAAGTGTGAATGTGAGTGTGTGTGGGGCCCATGTGTGAATATTGTATGTTTAGTGGATTTATATAACGTGTTTTGGAGTGTATATTAGTGAGTCACTTACCAAAAGGTGATAACATAAGTTGGGTTGTTTAATATAATTTGAAAGGGAATTATGTCATTTATACAGTGTATTTCATTTGGTTAAGGAATTGGAATATCATTTGAGTTTAAAAAAGGGATGTGTTGTACAGTATTTGTCTCTGCCCTTACGTTCAGTAAACGTTTCGTTTGTGTTAAAGAGTTGTGTGGGGTCGTTTCTTTACTACCGGTTAAGTTTAACTTGTGTGTGGTAGAAGTATCGGTTTTTGTACTCGGTATCGGCAAGTACTCAGATCCAAGTATCGGTATCGGATCGGTTTGAAAAAATTGGTATCGTTGCATCCCTAGTTCACTATAGAGGACAAGTGAATTTATTGAGTCTAGGAAAGCGGTTAAAACTTATAAAACCTTTACACAATGTCACACGAGCTGTGTAGCTCTGCGGTGCCCTCTGCTGTCCCAATATCGAAAATGCAGGAGAAACAATAACATCCCTGTAATTGAAAAAGAAACATGCGTGTACATGTTTTTGTTTGGGTTTTTGTTGTTTTGAGTAAAGACGGCTTCGAAGTTATTTTCTTCTGCTAGACATTTCAATGTAATGGTCCAATCAAAACATTTTTAATTTAATTAAACATGGCCGCTCCAGTAAGGTACCGTCCTCTTACAAACAGTAGAGGGAAGCATAGCCCCATTTCACCATCGAGGGCTGTATTTTTGTTTATATAGCTGACACCTTTGTGGAATTAGTCTTTTATCCACACCGTTTACGATTTTATTGTGTCAATTATCGCCACCCTGCCTTGTAAAAGTTAAACTTGTTATCAGTAAACTCAGCTACAAATCAGGCCGTGGTCACATCTAACCGTCACTTTGTTTTTCTCCGTGACAAACCAATCAGCACTCGCGTTTAAACTCCGCCTCCCTTCAAGCAAACCGTTGCTTGTGTTGTCAACAGACGACGGAGGACCAATAGGAGCAGAGAGCGGGACGGAGGGAGGGAGGAGAAATACCAGAGTCTTGTAAAGCTAAAGTTATGTCAATTTAGCTTTAGTACATAGCTGTTGATAATAAAGCAGGAGGACCCCCGAAAAACAAACATGGTGGTTGTACATGCCCCGCCCCTCCAGGCCCCCAAAGTCTAGAAGGACTCTGGTACGTCCTTCTTGTATGTGGTAAATTTCGACTTAGTGTTTGCGTTCCTCATTATCGCTGCACGACACACGAGCAGGTTACGTCAACGCGCCGTTCTTGCTGTTGAGAAGTTGGTAAATATGGTTTGACCTCATGGTGGAGAGAGAGCGTGAGTGGAGACAAACTGGATTAAACGCTACCAGCAGTAGCAGCAGGAGGAGGAGGAGGGCGGCTAGTAAATAACCTTTAGCTCCTGCTGTTAGCATACCGTTTTCCCAGATAAAGAGTATCCTCGGGAAAGTGCTGCTGCAGCTCAAATAAACATCGGCTGCTTTGACTCTCCTCAGGCGGGCCACCTTATCTGATAAGACTTGGCGAAACCAGCAGAAAGCCCACACGACAGCTGCTGGTGAGTACCTATCGTGCATTAGCTGCTAATTATTATGTACGCAGTCAAGTATATTTTTGGTTGGCCTCGTCCGCTTCTCGTCGCTTCAGCCTCAAACCAGCTGAACGTGAAAAATCCTGCGCAGCGGCGTGCTGACGTGCCTGACATGACCATGGCTGCCCCGTACTTGTACAAACTTTGTCAAGCTGCAGACCGAGCGTTACTTTATTCGGGACATTTGGAAATCCGCTCAGGCTATTCGCAGCAGCCGTAATGCTAGTTTTAACTCCTTAACGTGGCACGAGTTTGTTGTTATGAAGTCTCGTGCACGGTCACCTACGAGGAAGTGAGTTAGGAGTTTTAAAAGGACAACTGTCGTTTGTTGTGCCCTTGCATTGAAAGAAGAGAGGCCGTAGTGTCTCGTTACGCTGTTAAAACGTGTGTTAAAGCTTAATTCCAAATTTATACGTTTCTGGAAGAGCGTGCACCTTAGTGACTAGCATATGTTTATTTCAGGTACTGCAGGAAAAATAAAATTTCGCTTATTTGGCATAAACGGAAGTCAATTGTTGGCACTCCTGTACGTGTTTTCTTTTCAGTTAACCTTTAACTGAAACTATTGTTAATAGTTTCCTGTAGTAATTGTACCACTTTCATATCTGCACAACATTTTAGAGCAATCATTTCAAGAATCAAACACTCTAAAAACATATAACACATCTATTACTATAGATGATTATAATTTTTGAGAAGTTTCTTTATTTCTTTTTTTAATGTCAGTCCCAGTACCCATCATCACCTCGATGTTATATTATTGTTAAAAGTTTTATCTGTTATATATTATAATGTGTGTCATGGTCTGTTGTGATGTAAGTAATAGCATTAATCTGGCCAAAAATCTAATAAAATAGAGAAGTATGCTTTTCCATTTTACCATGTCAGATTATGTATACATAAAAGTGAGGTAGGTCAGTCTAAGCCTCTATGAAGTGCTAACAGGTAACGGTGTAACAGCTGTCTGTGATTGCATTATTTTTATTACAGGAATTGCCTGTGATTGTGGAGTATATTAAAATGGGAGAGACTCTCCTTTTCCAGGAGTCTTGCAGGGCGACGTGAGTTTATTCACGTTTCGTTCATAAACGGTGGTGACGCCACTGCAAAGTTAACGGGAAACATTTCCCACTCTTGGCTCAGGAACGCTTGTCATGGGCAAGTGATGGTAGACTGTCAGGAAGCCATGAGGTGGACTGAGCAGGATTCAGACGCTGACTAACACTGCTTGGGCTATTTCCATAGCGGTGAGACAACAGCTTGAGCAGCAGACAACAGCTGCGGCTTAGGTGTGCATATTTGCCACACAGTCAGAGCGCTGTTACCAAAATCATACCTTTCGGTTTCCCTCCTCTGGAGAAGAGGGCTTGGGGCCCACACACACAGGCCACACACCGACTCTGGCAAATGGGAAGTTGCTCAGCCGATTAGATTTGGCAATAAAATGAAATCTTAGTCGCAGCCAGAGAAAAATCAATGGCACTGTAATGAATGTGGACCAGGGGACATTCTAACTGAAGTGTTTCTGAATCTTGATTTTATAGCTGTGGAATCTAAGTACAGTAGGAGTTTTGTCTTTTACAGATTTAGGTCTAAATAAACAAGAGATCTTGGAAGAGGCACACTGTGGGAAGTTCAGTATAAGATGGCACAGCTTTGTAATTGGAAAGAGAGTGTTGTATTTTTATGAAATCAAAGACTGAAATGACCTTAAAAACAAGATGAATTAGCTGTACCATTTATAGTTTTTTTTTAACTTTCCATTTATTTGCCTTTAAAAAAAACAAACAAACAAAAAAAACAAAACAAAAAACTTAATCTTAAGCATTGTGAAGGAAAATGTGCATCCATATTTCTCAAGCATGATTATTCCAGTGCAAATTTTAGCAATTCTAAAGAAAAAAGAAAAAAAGATACAAGCTTCCGATCACATCTTTCCACAAACTCTTCATTTTTTCCCCCTTCCTCTTGGTTTATTGTGTCACAAAGTATCCACCATCTGAAAACAGAGCAGCCCTGAAGGAGGATGGATGACCCACTTCTGACTCAGGCGGTGTATGTGCACTGCTTCACATACACGCTTATTCATATATTGCGTAGTTTCCTTCAGCCACAGCCCCAGCAGCTTTCTCCACTGGCCCAAATCCTCACTGAGCTGTTTTGCAGCCTGTTGTCACGCCCACAAAGCAGCACCTGTAATATTGTAACAAAAACAGGCAGCAAACTGTAAGAGGCAGGAATGCAGCTTGCTGTTTAGATAAGCCTGAAACAAACTCAAGTTTTATTTGTGTCTTAACTCAATCTTGAGATTTGCTCTCAAGCGTTGCCATTGCATTTTAATAGCAACAGCTGTAACAGCCTGTAAAAATAACCAGGTTGTTTCCTGAAAGAAGGCGCGACATTTTTAGATTCATAGAAAACCAGCCTCGTCGTCCCGTCATTTGGCATAAAATATGACGGTGAGCCTCCAGCATGAGCTCAACACGTGCTCCCACGCTCACTCGTGCACAGAAATAGCTGAAAGATTTATCCCTTGCTCTCCTCCCGTTTTGTTTCCAGTGACATTTTCAGATGCAGTCCTGGACCACATGCACGCATATTCACAGCTTACAAGCATTCGCTTTCCCTTTCTTGTGCCTCCATGTGCCCAAACAGGGATCGGAGGTCATGGGTATTTTTAGACCCAGTATTAAAGTCCTCTCAAGATGTGACAGCTGTGTATGTTTGTGAGTGTTTCTGTTGGCAGTGACTCGACAACGGGTTTAATTTCTTTCCATTTGCCTTCTTTGTTTCTATGGTCTTTTTATCTTCCCTGAAGAGGTGAACTGACACATTTAAATCTCCGACTGCTTCGTATCGGAGCTTCCAGGGGAATCGAAGGATGACATTCACCCTGCATTTTTCTCTGTTTTGTTGTCTTTCTGTCTTCTGTTTGTAGTCCATCATGGCAGGTGATATGATGTTGCTAATGCGAGGCCTGGCTAAGCTGAGCCAGGCAGTCGTAGAGATTCAGACCAACACCCTCCGCAGTGGGACAGGTATGTTTCTGAACAATATTCTCTGTGCTTTTATCTTTCTGTTTCTCTGATAGTCATGTTCTCACTTTACCGAACCAGACATTTCAG
Source organism: Oreochromis aureus (assembly GCF_013358895.1). Classification (NCBI taxonomy): domain Eukaryota; kingdom Metazoa; phylum Chordata; class Actinopteri; order Cichliformes; family Cichlidae; genus Oreochromis; species Oreochromis aureus. The sequence continues at coordinate 6,497,197 of NC_052956.1, forward strand.
TGTGGGACTTGCAGCGACCCCGAACTGACTTTCATTCAAATGATATGAGGCAGAACCCAGTTAAATCCCCTCCCCTCTGGGAGGAAAACCAATTCATTTGCTTTGTATTGACTCTGTTTTGTGTGAAGGTGACTCCTTCTCAAGTCTGCTGATAGGATAAGGAGCCTAGAGCTCAGCGTTTATCAGGAGCTAAAGGAAGAGAAAAAAATGGCTTTGAGGAGGCAAAAGTAGACACAGATGTTGGACACCAGCAGGGTTCAGAATGAGAACACTGAGATCCTGACAGTCAACATCCCTGCATATGTAGCAAGCGTTTTGTCACTGATAAATGAAATATTCAAATTGTGTTAGTTTTATAGCCAAAACATGTTGACCGGAAGTTCATTTGTACTGTAGTGTAATGCTCACAAAGTTATGAGTAAATGTTTGTAAGTGCTTGAACTGACTTCTATCTACAACTTGATAACAAATAGCAAGTGTTCTTTAACATGGCATGTCTAATTTTCAGCCAGCTGAAGAATTTTTGTTAGTGTTTCAGTACTTGTTTGTTTTGGAGCCCAACTTGTACAGGATTTTTAAGACTGATATCCTTATTTGGTGATATAAAAATCCCAAAGTGATGATGTTAAGACTTTCATTGGGAGTGACCAGGATGGACATGATTAGAAATGAGCACATCAGAGGGACAGCTCAAGATGAGCGGTTTAGACACAAAGTTAAAAAGGCAAGGCTTGGACATGTGCAGATGATGATCAAGGGTGTTTAATATGGAGCTGCCAGGCAGGAGGAAAAGAGGGAGACCTCAGAGGAGATTCATGGATGTAGTGAAGGAGGACACACAGAGGGTTGGTGTGGCAGAGGAGGATGCTAGGGATCGGGTGAGATGGGTGAAGATAATCCTACGGTGGCCCTGAGAGACCAAACGCACCGCAACTTAAGAAAACAAGAAAAAGCATTTTTGGGGAAACAATAACATGACAGAAGAGCTGTGGAAGTGATAAGTGACAAGCTAAGAGCAAACATGTATGTATTATATGAATCATGCCATGAAAACGCACATTACCTGCATCTTTTTCTCGATCACAGCACTCTTCTTTTAAGTGTGTTCATATGTTTTGGTTTCTGTCACTTCCTCAGCTGTTCTGTCACATTATTAGGTCCTCAAACACTTCTGTTTTGTTTTGTGTACTTGTTTTTGTTTTTCTATTTGCTGTTGCTGTTTTTTTGGTTTGTTTGTTTTTTTTAAATTGCAGTGTATTTGACCCTGTCAGGGTCATCGAATGATCCATATGAAGACGGCACATGAAACATTAACAGATTTCCCTAAGCGTGTAGTTATTTACTTACATTTATGCTCCGCCCATCTCTGCTTAGACTAGTTGGTTGTTATTTGGCTGTTGAAGGACATTGCAGAGAGCCCTCTGGTGGGCAAACTGTGTAATGCCAACACTCATTACATGGTTGATGGCTGTTGCTCCATTTCTTCTTTACTTTTATTTCAATTTAGTAATATAAATGCCGCCACTGATAAATCAGCAAATAGCCAGTATCATACAATAAAATCAACCCACCGATAAATCGACTGGGCTGTAGTCTTCCCACCAGTGGATCTCAGATTGTGACACACTGGGGTGTGTCTGCACTAAGCTGTCCACTGAGGGCAAACAGAAATTGTTCACAGCTCGTTTTTAAGATAGAAGACTTTGTTATTTAGAAAATGATTCCAGCACAGTAGCCTTGCGTAAAAGGACATCCTATAGCTGTTTTGTAACTGTTGCTCAAGTTTGAAAGAAATGAAAGTTTTACAGTTAATAAAGAAAAAGGAGGAATTGGTCCAGGAAACTGGATGGCCACAGGAACAAAGGGCCTTTTGCAATATTCAGTTGACTATTTTTAACCAGAACACTAAGATACATTGTTCTTAATGGAGTTTATAAAATATTAACACAATAGTTGCTTTATTAATAGCAGAACACAACTTGACCTTTCCTGTATTTGTATAACCAGCCCCAGGATTAGGCGCTGCTGTCCAAAGTGTCCAATCAGCTGCGGAGCAAGGCATCTCTGCAGCCATGGCAAAAATCCAGGTTTGTGCAGATAATACTGTGCATTTTAATAAATGTCATAAGAGTACTTTGACTTTGTTTTAAATGTATGCATTTGTCTCTAAAGGAAATGTCCGGCCAGCAGCAAAGCTATTCCTCAGAGTCCGACTTTGACTTTCCTCCAGATGAAAGCACATTCAACACTTCAGAGTTCAGGGATGAAGGTGCAGACTTCACAGTGGATCACTCAGGAAGCAGCGATGACGCAGCAACAGGGGCGAAGCATGCCAGTGGGAAACACTCAGTATTTGAAGGATACAAAGACCCCAGCAAACAGTTCAGTGGGCACACCAGATCCTACCACCAAGATGTGAGGTAAGAATGGTTGTGCCATAAACGAGTCGCTGCTGCCAGTTATGGGGGATTAAGGTAATTCTCTTTGCTTTCTCTGTGGCAGACTTCTTAGTGGACGTCAGCTCTACAACCACAGAATGAACAAACATGTGTGGAGGCAGCTTTACTTTCAGCATCCTGTCAGTCAGTTCAGGAGCTACCATCAGGACCCATCCACGGTGGGGGGATTGACAGCTGAAGACATCGAGAAAGCCCGAGAGAGCAAGGGTACTGATGGAAAACCACATAAACAGATGGTAATTCCTCTTTCTCATTTCCTGTTCCTTGAACACAAAGATACTCGTGTAAACGCTTAATTTCTGTTATTGGTTTCAAATTTTAATGGAAAGTCACATTGCGTTGTGTCTTCTTCAGCTGAGTGAGCGAGCCAGAGAGCGGAAAGTGCCCGTGACCCGGATCAGCAGATTGGCCAACTTTGGAGGTATAGCATTACACTGTGTCTGAGTCACGGAGGATTCAGTGGATGTTAATATCTGCCTGTATCTGTAGTCTTACGAGTCTGCATATACATCAGCAGCAAAGTAAAGCTTTGTGTGGACAGACCTCAGCTTTTAATGGTCCAGATGACATTTATTGGATCATACGTTCAAACTAATATTTGAAAACAGAGTGAATTTTTTGGGGGGGTTCTTTCTGATTACACAGAAGTCAAAGTGAGTCTCTATTAATTGAAAGATCTAGCTGTGTTGGTGAAATGTTGTGTAATTGTTGAGCTTTCTTTGTGCTTAATATAAAAACTGAGTTGGTAAAATTCTAGTCACCTAATCTTGTAATCTTTTAACCTCCCACTTACCTTTTTAGATGAGGTCACTGGGTTTAGGACAGCTGGTGTTAAGACAGTACTAATAAATTCACGTGGACTACATAAGGCCATATGTAAATGGCAGCGAATACAAAAACAAAGCCCCTAAAGGAACCGAAGGAAACAAGACATTGAGAAATGTGTGTAACATGCTTGTCAGACCTTGGAGCCGCACTCAAAACAAAAACCTCTAGAAATGAGGTCAAGCTTCCGCAGCCTTTTCTTTAACTAATCTGCTCCTGTTGAGATAAAAACATGCCCTGTTAGGCAGCTACAAGCTGGCACAGCGAGACACCAGCAGCCTGAAAGGGAGTTCTGCAATCGTGCAGCCATAAAAGGAATGAAATGTGTTTGACTTTGTAGTGCACACGGCTGTTGTTAATCTGCTATTTCACCACATTCACAGTTTTCCATTTATTGTCTGTGACACATTTAATGAATACATTAATGCAGTTCAGTTATATACATTAAAGAAAAAAATCTAAAATTGATTTTTAAAATTTAACATTCTCCGTCTGGTTTACAATATAAATAAAATAAATAAATAACATTTTATTTATATAGCACCTTTCTAGACAGAATCACAAAGTGCTGCACATAAGATAACAAATAATAAAAGGGTAAAAACAGACAATATAAAACTGGCAGAAATTTAACCAAAAACTCACTTGCCACTTTTTTAGGCACACCAGTATGAGGTTGGACCTGTTTTTATTTTTTAGAACTGTTTCAATTATTTGCGGCATAGATGCAACAAGGTGATGGAGACATTTATTAGACATTCTGGTTAGAATTAGACGATTGAATTGCACAGTTGCTCCAGGTTTGCACATCCATGATGCGAATGATCCCTTTCCACCCCATTCCAAAAGTGGGTTGTGGTATTTAATGATGCATGGAAGCACAGATCCAAGAATGGATCCGTGTTTTCATGTTGTTTACGCTAAATTCTGACCCTGCCATCAGAGTGCTGCAGCAGAAATCGAGACTCATCAGACCAAACAACGTTTTTCCAGTCTTCTTCTGGTCAATTTTTGGTGAGCCCACGTAAATTGCAACTCAGTTTTCTGTTTGTAGCTGCAAGACTGGCACCTGGTGTGATCTAAGACTGCTGTAGCTTAGCTGCTTTAAGATTCAGTGTGGTTTGCGTTCAGAGATGCTTTTCTGCATACCTTGGTGGCAGCAAGTGCTTATTTGAGTTATTGTTGCCTTCCTGTCAGCTCAAAGCGGCCTGGCTCTTCTCTGACCTCTGACATCAACAAGGCATTTTCAGCCAGAGAACTTCAGCTCTCTGCATACTTTCTTTTTTTTTCTCACCATTCTCTGTAAACTCTAGAGATGTTTGTGTGGGAAAACCCCAGTTTTTCCAGTGTTAACTCACCATTCTTCCCGATTCTGATACTCGGTTTGAGCTTAAGCAGGTCATCTTGATTGCTGTCGTTGACTTTATTGGCTGATTAGACATTTGTGTTAGTAATCAGTTGAACGCGTCTAATAAAGTGGCTGGTGAGTTGACCATTAGCCAAAGGTTCTGTGTGTATCTTCCAGAAAAGCCTTAATAAATGACTGCAGTCATCAGCCTGCTACTTGTTGACGTTGGATGACTTTCTTGCTAACCTAGTTGCTAGCAACATTTGTGTTTTATTTTGTTTCTTTGTTTTTTGTTGTTGTTTTTTATTTCGAGTTTGTGTTGCAGTGTGAGGTTACCCTTTTTGTTGATGTTGGTGATTTCTAATTTCTAAGCTAAAATTAGCTAATGTTGCTAGTGTTGAACATTGAGAGCAGAGGCAAGGACCTGAAAAAGACCTCAGCAGCAAGCATAAACACTTCAGAGGCAACAGAGAGTGCTGTGGGAGATCAGCTTTTATATGTTGGATTACATTCTGTTCACACATTAATAGTAAGAGACATTTAATACATAAAAAAAAATACTTCACATTTTTCAGTCAGTAACTTTAAACATATCAAATGTCTCTTCTAATCCTCCAAATTGTGCCACGACAGGATGTTTTTCCAGTGCTAATCTTACTCAAAGCTCTAATGTTCACACAAGCACAGCGAAGAGCTCGCAGCTAGCCTCAGAAGTAGTTTAAGAGAACTGATCGGCCGCTTTTGTGTTAGGAATTTCTCCTCAGACAGATGATGGATCTGTCAGCAGGAGGCACAGAGTCAAACCGAAGCCAGAAATGTGAACGAGAATATAAAGCGGACAGAAGTGAAACATGAACAGCCTCACATAAGTCAGCGTGGACCGTCGACACTGCAGAATTTAGCCACAGCTCATTCCAAACAAGTTGGAATTGCAGTGAGCCGCGACAGGTAGAGAGCTGAGATGATTCAGCATGTTGACAGCGGTAACATTTAGAAGGTGTTGAAAAGAGGAGGCGATGCATGAGCCTGGCCTCGACCCCGTCCTTCACTCCCCTACAACATTTGGCAACAAAGTCAGACAAGGCAAAAAGCGCCAAACCGTTTCACTGCGTGGCATCGGCCTCCTCTCGCCGTCGCCCTTCAAGTCACCATTTTCAAAGGTTTTGCTGACAGTGCAGTTTGGTTCTGAATACCAAATAAACTGACGAGAATAAGCACCGCAGTCATTTTTGCAAACACGTTGCTTTTCTTAAGATCGAATGATGGACAGACACTTGTGCGTGGTCTGGAAAAGTGTCACTCAGAGATGCTGCTGGAAATGCTGATCTCTCTTTGGCTTGACAGTTGCACATGCTGACATCATACAGTTATATAGGTACAGTCACGTGACCGGCTGCCTCATATTCAGTGTTTAAATCTGTGCATTGCAAATCCTCTCTAAACCAGGAAACAAAACACAGGCAGATGACATTACTGTGAAAGGAAAAGTTACAGGTTAAGTTACACACACACACACACGAAGCAATGAACAGCTTGTTTCCAGCATTGGTGACACTTGTTGCATGTTTTTGAGTGATGAATAAGTGCTCAGTTGACTTGTATACATGACACTGAAGCACACCGCGTCCCCATTTGTCCATCCACCGCTGCATCTCTGCTTCAGAGAGGCCGCTGACTAACTGATTATGTAACGTTGAGTTATGTAAGTTAGAAGCAAGCTCAGAGGAACTTCACAAACAGCCGCCCACTTGCGCAAACTCTTTCTTTTTCTTTTAATCCTCTAACTTTTAACATGATTGAGTTTTCCAAAAGCTTTCAGTTTTTTTTGACATTATTTCCACATGCTGTGTTGGATGCAGCTGTTACCACTGCAGCCATTGCCAAATACTGACACGATCAAAGGCTTTATTTGCTTTCTATTTTTGTCATATTTTCTGTTGCATATGTTTTATTTTGATAGGAGTGATAGCAGTTGCAACAGGTGGCTTCGTTTAGTCAGGTTATTTACACTCATCACAGAGCAGAGGTGAGGGTCCCGTTAAAGCAGCAGCCTGTCCATACCCTCATTTACTAAAAGGATATTTTTTTTTTTATACATATGCTGCATGATTCTATGTTTTACTGTCAGTGTAGATGTGAGCTTTGTTTTGTTCTTTTCATCAATTAAAAAACAGCACAACATCATCAGATAAAGGTTCACATTGCATACAGTCCTTAAAAATGTGTTGTATATTCTGTGTGTGTTAATGATGAAAATGCATTGGTCTTTCTGTGTGTTTGCACCAGGTCTGGCTGTAGGTTTGGGTATTGGAGCTCTGGCAGAATTCGCCAAGAAGAGCATCAGACAAAACGGCGCAGAAGGTAACACTCAGAAATGCGCGCACGCACGCACACGCCTAAGTGGCTCGAGCAGTGAGCGGGATTTACATGTTACAGCTAAGAAATGGATGAAAACCGCATTGTTTGCTTTTAAAACATTGGTATATTTATTCATTTTTTACGTGACGCTTGTTCTTAACAGTAGTATACACAGAAAAAAATCTTAGTAATGTTGTGGTGAGGACTCCTCACAGTGCGTTTGTTTTTGGTTTATAGTAACAACATGCAGAGATTTTGCAGCTGCATTCCTATGAATTGCCCTCAGCACCAATCCCTCTTGCATGTTATTACATGTTGCACACTTCAATTAGGCCATCTCCCTTACAGCCTGCCCCCTTAACAGACGTCCCTGCTCTGCTTCGTCAACCTGCTAATCCTAAAACACAGGCTAAGCTGAAACAGAGCGTACAGGCGTAAATCTGTGGCATTTGTGCATCTGTTTGTTGCTATTTATTTTTGTGTGCGCTTTAATCCCAGGCGCGCGCGCACGCACACACACACACACACACACACACACACACACACACACACACACACACACACACACACACACACACACGTGTAGTGTGTGTGTGTGCTAAATCTTCATTAAAGCCTCTGAAGGCAGCTTCAGATGTACCAGAGCGTACTACCTGATGACCTACTGACACACGTACACAGTCACACCCCTCACACATTGGTACAGTCAGATCCACAGCGCTGCGTCCCATTTACCTCAGAAGTCGGATACCGGCGCTGCGAGTAACGTCACTCCCAAGATATGCGTGTTCTAGCAGTAAAGCTGGAAAAGCAAGATAGGCATTCATGCTAAGGATGACTATCTTGATAAGGATAGTCACATGCATCACTAGCAGGAGGACTCAACCCCTGTTTTTTCTGTTTTTACGCACTGCCAGTGTTCTGCATATAGCTTATATAGCAAGTCACAAATACACAACAGTAGTACTGCACATTGCAAGTGCGGTTTTGCTACTGCTTACCAGCGATCCTGGATAATTAAGTCAGGGTTTGTGAGGATGCTCTGACTTTGCCAATTAGAAGTCCAGCTAGAGGTTGCTTTCCAGTTGAAAATTCCATCTGGGAACTCAGACATTCCAACTTTCGACTTCAAATGGATTACACCACAAGTGTCAAACATGCTGTTTTTGTTTTTTTGTTTTTTGACCTCATGAATGCCATCAACTCAAAGTGTTACTGATTACATTTAAGCCTACGGGGGTAGGCTTTAATGTAAGGACTCTCTAAAAATTGTCCATAATTCCTAAATGTTGCATGAAATATTTCTCTTAAATCATTGAATTAAAATGTTTGTCCTTCAGTCAAATCCTTGTTGCCTTATTTTAAATTAATTGTGTTGCTGCATAGAAGAAAAACAGTAAATGTGACACAAGAACTTGTGAACCTGACTCTGCACACAAGCACAGACCAATCTTGACAAAACTTTGCAGAAACATTGCCTACTCCATATAAATGTGAGTGCCAACATCTGTATGGCGTATACAAATCCCACGATCATATATATTTGTAGAATTGACAGTTTAATTGGGCACGACGACCTTACGACTACTATCACGGTGGCCACGTTTGTTGATGTTTAGTTTCTGCACGGTCTACATTTGTTACACTGTGTATTTAATGGTCAGTGCAAATTTTTTAATCTTTCTGGAGCAGATTATTAATCAAGTTATCAAAATAAGCCTCAATAAAAATGGTCAAAGGCTAGAAAATAGCAGAGCAGAGCAGACAACTATGTGGGGATAAGAAGACAAAGTTTAAATTCACAATATGTGTCACATGACCAAACAAGCACTGCAGGCCTGGCAAAACCTGTCTGTATGGGAAAAAAGCAAATACATACACATACTTAATGAAATCTGTGAAACATTTTATGTAATCACAATTAAGAAAAGTAAGTATGATTTTTCTTGACAGTTATTGTTTATTGACCTGTTTACCTGCTGATTGGATAAAACACTTAACATGAATCACAAAATGCACTAAATGCAAATGTAATACTTTTTTTTGTCTTCAGGTGAAAACAGGAAAGCAGTTCTGGACTCGAGCCCTTTCCTGTCCGAGGCCAATGCAGAACGCATTGTCAGAACTCTGTGCAAAGTCAGAGGAGCTGCATTAAAATTGGGACAGATGCTCAGCATTCAAGGTGAGGGACGGACATAGTCAGACGCATTGAAATTTAGATTTTTTTAAAAAGTTTTCTGCTTGTGAATAAAAAGCATTCCTTACCCTGCCTTCTGTGAAGGGAAACGCTCTATATAAAATCACAGTTTTCAGACTGATTATTGTGGTGCAGGTTAGCTTGAGTGTGTGCTGTAGTAGCTGAGAACTTGTGAACTGACTAAGAGTTGGTACAGAGGACTTTTTGGTGAGCTTATTTGTTTTTGTTTAGTTTTTTTGCCGTCTTCATACTGTGGCTCTGTGTTGGCTCTAACCTGCCTTTAGGTCAGTGTGTGTACACAAACAGATAATACGAGAGCGAGGCCAGCGGCAGTAAACAAAACAACCAGTGAGTTAATGAAGCCGTGTCGGGTAACAGCAGTAAACCCATCATCACAGCTTTGTTTAGCTCTGTTGCTACCTCTGCCCAACCTTGATTTGGTGACCTTTTCCTTTGGTATTCGTGCCATCTTTGCCTGAACAGTGCAGTGCAGTAAATATAATAAGCCATGAAGACAGTAGCAGTAGAGAGGAAGGCAGCGGTTTCAAAAAAGACCAGGTCAGTCCACTGTGCTGAGACCCGTTGAGCTGTGTTACTGTCTCTCTCAAGTGGTGACAAACTGCAATTTCGAAGTGTGGCTGGGTCAGGGGTTAATGTAATATTCTGTGGGTGGACACACACAATCTCTGCTCTTTTCACAGAAAATGTAAAAAGCTGAAATGGATATAATAATAATAATAGTCTGCGGTTGACTATATGCAGAGGATAGAAATCCCTGCAGTCTTTGTCCTCTGCTGACATTTATCTGCCATGGCAGGAATGCAATGATGGGCAGATGATTGTCTGTTCAGCCATTGTGCTCTTTTAGCACAACACTCAAAACGGTGTTAACCTTGAGAGGTCTGAAACTGTTAATAAAGTCTTTAATCCTGGTTACATATATCTTCTACAGCGCCGGCCAAAGCCAACGTCAGACACTGGCAATTTATCAGTTTACACAGTCGAGTCTGATTTAACTAGCTGATTATGATTATGATGTGGTTTATTGTACTCAAGCAGTAAAATCAAGCAATTATTATGAGTATTAAAGCTTGATTGCTGTATGTGCTCTTTATGTAGTATCTACAATTTTCAGTCCCATTAAACAAAGTACACATTTTAGTAGGAAACCACACAGCCATTTAATCTACACATTATATCGATGTGTATGGCTTAATTGTTTATGATAAATTGCTGAGTAATTGTACTATTACATTTGTACTGTTACTCTATATTCTCCTCTCACACTCAAACTGTGATTTTTCTGTTGGACAGCTCAGCTTGTGTTTATAAGCGGACCCACAGCTTCACAATCAGCTAGCTAACCGTTGCCTTTTATCATTAACTCATGTCTGTACAGTTAAGTTGACTCAGTTTTTCGTCTCTAAGCTGCAAGTATTAATAAAGCATGTCTGATAAGAACAGGTGACCCACAAGACGGTCAGCCGAAAACTGCATTTCTCAGTCTGTATTTGATGCACGTTTCTCTCAGATTTCTCACAACCGGCTGCACTTAAATCAACGAGAGTCCTCTGACTGTAGCGAGGCATATCCACGCGTTCAGTTCTGCACTACGGTCACTAAGAGCAGGATCTGTGTTTGTGCACTGGCCTGTGAGAGAGACAGAGGGAGAGCTGCCTCTCACACACTGGCTCAGAGAGAGAGAATTTTTTTGCATCAGTTTTGCATCACGCAGTGTCTAAATGTTACTTTGATCTTTGACGATTAGGCCCTGGTGCCTGTTTCGTACGTGTTTCAGCATCCACTCCTGTGTGTCGTTCATGTTTTTTTTGGGTGTTTCTAAAGTAATGGTGCCACTCAGGTTGTGTTATGCAACACAATATGGCAGTGAAAAAATAAGCAAATGGGTTTGCTGATGTTATCACGCTGACCTTATTTAACAAGAGTTTAACTTGGATCATTCTTTATGCTCAATGATTGCTCAAAGTTGTGGGTAGGAGCATGTTTGGATTTTTTTTCCTCCTTTCGTTGGTTTATTTTTAGCTTTTGAGGGGAATGGCAGGTAAAATGTTTGAGAACCACTTAACTTAATCTTTAATTAAAGATCTCAAGATGTTTTTATGTTTCAGATGACGCTTTCATCAATCCTCATCTTGCCAAGATTTTTGAGCGTGTGAGACAGAGTGCTGACTTCATGCCAATCAAACAAATGACAGTAAGACTGATAGTTATGCCATTTCCTCAGCAACTTATATTTTATTTAATGATTTAAGGAGTACTGCATTGTGATTCCTGCCTCTTGCTGTTTTGGAAGACTTTTTTTCCAGTGATGCTAAAATCCTACTTGCTCGTGTCTGTCTGCAGAAAGCACTGAATAACGATTTGGGCCCAAACTGGAGGGACAAGCTGGAAATGTTTGAGGAACGCCCTTTTGCGGCAGCGTCCATCGGGCAGGTTCATCTTGCACGGATGAAGGATGGCAGGGAGGTGGCCATGAAAATACAGGTTAGGATAAAAACATGTGACACTGCGTCCTCGTGTTGTTAACATAACACTGTCAACACTCGCTTAAACTTGCATGCATACAGGAAACGCATAATCTGATTATCAGATGGATGCGTTTCCTTTCCTTACAGAGGAACATGTGAGCTAGTTATCTCATGCTTTTACTGAATAACATAGTTTTATTGCTGTGCTAACTGTTTATAGTAAATATAATTGTGTTATCAAATTAAACCAAGTGTTTGAATGTTTTTCTCTCTGTCTGTTGTCTTCAGTATCCTGGTGTGGCTCAGAGTATCAACAGTGATGTCAACAATTTGATGGCGGTGCTGAATATGAGCAATGCCCTGCCTGAAGGTACAAACACACACACACACACACACACACACACACACACACACACACACACACACACACACACACACACACAGCATCCTCTTCATCTCCCCGTGTCTGCTTCTCTCTACCTGTTTCTGAGTTACTGTTTCCACGACTAGTCCCAATGTTTTTGTCCTGTTTTGTTTGTGTCTGTAGGTCTGTTTCCAGAGCACCTGATAGATGTCATGAGAAAAGAGCTAGCCCTGGAGTGTGACTATATTAGAGAAGCCCAGTGTGCAAGGAAGTTCAGGTATTATGCAGCAAATGTTGTCGTAATCTGAAAGCCAAGCTTGAGAAATGTTTTTATTTTTTCCTTAAAATTTTCTTAATTCTTGTTCACCAGCCTGCAGTTGCAGTTCCTCAGAATGTAATAACTGCAGTTCAATAGTGTATTTCCAAATTAAATTAAATGAAGAAAATTAAATAATGAAGAAAATAATTTTTAACTCATATGGCCAAAGGCCTCGTGAGCTCATACAATGGCAATTTACAAGAATTGCTTTTCCTGGGGTGTTGCTCAGATTTTAGTGATCGTCTAATAGGTCTTCACCCAGATTGTGGTCAAATTTGAGGTTCTGAGTGGATTTTAATTTCTACTAATTTAGCAGCACACCCAACCAATGACAAACTTATCACTTTGCTTCCATATTTCATAAACTTAAATCCTGGATGATTCAAGCAGGATAAATGGCAGTAAAGCTGCAGAAGTTGTATTTGTGACTGTCTAATTCAGCGAGGCACACAGAACCAACCAGGCTGCGTTCATAACCATGCTGCAGCATTGCATTGTGCTCCAGGTATTGTTAGTGATGGCGCCACCTGGCTTCAGAGCAAAACAGAGCCTGTATTCGTACTCTCTGGAACACAGTCACCTCGTGTGTGACATTCATTCCCAGCTCCAAGATCTGACTTCCAAGTTAGAAGGAAGGCTGCATTAATCTATATGCTGGGATAAAGTGGACTGTAGACCTAACTGTCATGTCAGTGACAGCACACTATTGTACTCGACTGAATCCCCGATGCACTGATCGAGTATTTGAGCTCATATCATGGCTCGATTCTCCTTTCTGTCTTTCTCCGCACTGTGCAGTCTGCTCTCCGTCACCCCTGAAACGCTCGGGTTACACAGATATAGTTAGCTTATTCCATCCCCCTTTTTAAATGTTCGTTGCTTGAGTTCAAGGTCAGGCTGACTGTGATTGCTAGCCAATTTTATATATAGACTTAACACTCTATGTGGAGTGTTGTGTTCTTAAGTTGTATTTCATGTGTTTTTGTATCTGCCCATGTCTGGCTCAGGGAGCTCTTAAAGGACCATCCGTTCTTCTACGTACCAGAGGTGATAGATGAGCTGAGCAGCCGCCATGTTCTCACTACTGAACTCGTTCCTGGATTTCCCCTGGACAAAGCCGAGAGCCTCTCTCAGGAGCTGAAGAACGAGGTACAGATGGTTATGATTACACAAGTTAGTTTGTTCAAAGGGGCTTTCTCAACTGCAGACATTCCTTTCTTAGCTGATCCCAGTTCAGTCAACACACTAAACACCACAAACAAGCAAAAGCGAGTTCAATCTGGCATGTGTTTCTTTTCAGCAGAATGAATGTATACCTTTGTTTTTTTTCTTTCAGATCTGCCTCAACATCTTGACTCTGTGTGTCAGAGAGCTGTTCGAGTTCAGGTACATGCAGACCGACCCAAACTGGTCCAACTTCTTCTATGATCCGCAGACGCACAGGGTGAGTCTCAGTACAACCCGTAGAGTGCTGTCATGAAGTTTGTTCAGCTATAAATATAAGTAATATGAAGTTGGCAGCTAATGGGAACGGGTAACTGCTGTGTGTTCCTCTAGGTGGCGCTGTTGGACTTTGGAGCCACAAGAGGATTTGATCAATGTTTCACTGATGTCTACATAGAGGTGAGACCAGTCAGCCTCATGTCAGCTGCTATATAATCATCATGAATGGTGATGATGTATGCTCTTTATATGGCTTCACTAACTTTTCCTGTGTTGAGCTTCTGACTTTGGGACATTAATCTCAGATAATCAAGCCTTAAATGACTTTAGTAACTCTTAATGCTTCTGCATACCAAGACACTTTGGACAATTTCTTTGTTTCTCTCAACTTTGGGGGCTCAGTTTGGGTTTGGCTCCTTCTGTTTCAACATGACTGCTCACCAGTGCCCAAAGAAAGGTGCATACAGACATGGATGATCGAGTTTGGTGTGGAAGAACTTGACTGGCCTGCACGGAGTCCTGACCTCAAGCTGATAAACAACCTTTGGGATAAATTAGAGTGGAGACTGTGAGCCAGGCCTTTTCATTCAACATCAGTGTCTGACCTCACAAATCTTAAAAAAAAAAAAAAAAAAAACATGGTCAGAAATTCCCATAAACACTCTTAAAGCTTTCCCAGAAGCGTTTCTATTTCTATTTATTTATTTATATAGCACTTTTAATTACAACAGTGGTGTTGACCAGAGTGCTGTAGAAAAATACAAATTACACAATAAAATAACACACAATAAAATAGCAATATCAATTAACATCAATGCCAAATAGCTAATTATAAATAAATAAGTAAATAACTTTCATGCAGTATTAAACGGCAGTGAGTAGAAATGTGTTTTAAGATAGGATTTAAAAAGGTTGAGGATAGGAGCCTGTCTAATGTGGAGAGGCAAATCATTCCACAATTTAGGCGCCACAACCGCAAATGCACGATCACCTCTAAGAACCAGCCTCGACCTTGGTGTGGCCAAGAGCAAAAGATCACCCGATCTAAGAGCTCAAGGGGGCATATAAGGCTGCAGTAGATCTGACAGATACCCTGGGGCCTGTCCATTCAGTGCTTGATAAGTCACCAATAAGATTTTATAATTGATTCTAAAACGTACAGGGAGCCAGTGAAGCGAGGCAAACACCGGGGAGATATGTTCATTTCTCTTCGTTCGTGTCAAAAGACGAGCAGTGGCATTCTGAACCAGCTGGAGCCTTGCAAGACAAGTCTGACTAATGCCTGCATATAAAGAATTACAATAGTCCAGTTGGGATAGGATGAAAGCATGAATTGCCCGTTCTAGGTTTTTAAAAGACAAAAAAGATCTCACCTTGGATAAAAGCCTCAGTTTAAAGGAAGACCGCTGTACAACTAAACTAATCTGTTTCTCAAAGGTGAACTTATTGTCAAATGTAACCCCCAAATTTTTATCATGCGATTTGATAAAAGGTTCTAAACTGCGCAAATTAAAATGTGAGGTGCTAGAATTGCATCTTGGTCCAAAAACGATCACTTCGGTTTTATTTTTGTTGAAATTGAGGAAATTAGAGGCCATCCAGGCCTTAACTTCGCCTAGACACTGAAATAAAGGTTCTAGCGAGGCAGAACTGTTTCTCTTTAGCTGAAGATAGATCTGAGTATCGTCAGCATGTTAGTGAAAACTAATATTATATTTCCTGAAAATAAGACCTAGAGGCAACATATAGAGACCTAGAGGCAACACAATTCTATTCTATATATAGAATAGAATTGGCCCCAGTACAGAACCCTGGGGAACACCACAAATAAAGGGGGCTGTGGAAGAAGTAAAGTCTCCAATCTTTACTGAGAAAGTCCTATCAGAGAGGTATGACCTGAACCACTCTAATGGAGTGCCTTTGATGCCGCAGTGCTCCAACCAAGAGATCAAGATCCTGTGGTCAACAGTATCAAATGCAGCAGTCAAATCCAAAAGCGAAAGCGCAGCTGAGTCGCCTGAGTCAGTGGCTAGTAAAAGATCGTTAAGAACTTTTAAAAGTGCAGTTTCAGTGCTATGAAAAGCTTTAAAACCAGACTGAAACCTGAGTTGAAGCTGTTATAGCTGCAAAGGAGCCAACATCATATTAAAACCTATGGATTAGGAATGGGATGTCACTCAAGTTCATATGCATGTGGAGACAGATGAACGAATACTTTTGGCAGTACAGTGCAGGTGCAGCTGTAATATTTCTAGCAGTAATCCAGAGACGTGACGACACAAAGCTCCAGAAATTGTACATCTCCCCTCAGGGTTTACATCTTAGTTTTTTTTTTGCTGATGTTGACATTTTGTAACTCACGCTTCTACTCATTTGCCTCTGATGATTGGTGAACTCGATCTTAATGCCAAATCAGAAGGTGTTAAAGGACCCTAATTATTCATGGCAGCCTAAATTCTCGTAAGAGATTCAAATCTAATCTTGAATGAAGAAAAAGAGAGTGACATGTGCGACCTGTGTCTGTGTGTACAGATAATCCGTTCAGCTGCCCAAGGCAACAGGGAGGGAGTACTAAAGAAATCTATCGAGATGAAGTTCCTGACCGGTTACGAGTCCAAGGTAATGATCTCTTTGAGCTTTTTCTGCCTGCTCTGCTTTACAAATGATGGCTCTGTCAATGTGGAGTAGCCATAAACAAGTAAATAAGAGTTGTAAAAGTGCGCAAACATAATGTGTTAAGCATGTGTTTTGGTTTATTTTATTTTTTTGTTCTTTTGGTTTTTTTAACTTGTGTTGTCCAGGCAATGGTGAATGCCCACGTGGATGCAGTGATGATCCTCGGCGAGGCTTTTGCCTCCTCGGAGCCCTTCGACTTCGGTTCCCAGTCCACCACTGAGAGGATCCACAACCTCATCCCCGTGATGCTCAAACACCGGCTCACTCCACCCCCCGAGGAGACGTACTCGCTCCACCGTAAGATGGGCGGCTCGTTCCTCATCTGCTCCCGGTTGAATGCTCAGCTGCAATGCAGGGAGATGTTCGAAATGATGTATAAGAAGTACTGGGAAGGCCGCACGCCACCATCTGACTTGGCATAAAACCAATCAGTGTTAGGAATTATGATGGACTGGATGTTGGGAGGGGGGCCAACAGGAAAGTGCCCATAGATACCAAAACGGAGGAAGGAAACGGTCGTCGAGCGCCAGCCTGTTGGGCATCCATTGAAAAGACCCGCATACATATCACC
This sequence comes from Oreochromis aureus, assembly GCF_013358895.1. NCBI lineage: Eukaryota > Metazoa > Chordata > Actinopteri > Cichliformes > Cichlidae > Oreochromis > Oreochromis aureus. Next base: position 6,514,246 of record NC_052956.1, read on the forward strand.
GCCCATCATTTTTGGTTTGAAAGAGGGAGCAGCAACACGGCGTGCGTGTTGCGTTTAAGGCCAGAAGAAAAAAAGCTGTAAGAGACAAGAGTGAAGGAGAGAAGCAGCCTTGTTTTAAGTGTAAACTGAGTGTAAAAAGGTTGAATTTGCATCTCTTGATGATTTCACGATGATTCTTGCATCTGATGTTGCTGTGTTTTGTTGAGCTTTGGGATAAACTGTAAAGTTTGCTCTTTACCGTAAATGTCACAACATTGCATTGCGTTAACTAAGCTCTAATTTTAGGCCAGAATAACAATGCAGGTATTTCTGCTTCTATTTTTTTTTTAAAACACATTTATTAATTAGATATTATGGATATAAATACTAGGTATTGGTCTAAAAGCAAACTGCAGATAATTAGTCTTTTTGATAAAATAAAAATAGAGATGATGAGAATTATTCAAACTTTTTGTTTGTTTGTTTGTTTTTTAAAGGGGGTGACAAAGTGATATTTCTCAGCACTTACACACAAGAATGTGTGACTTTAGCATATGTATATGTAGTATACAGGATCTTGTGTATTAATGCAGCCAGACAGTACTAAATGATGTTGTTTATAGCTTGTAGCTTCTAAGGGAAATTGTTTTGGGCATGAGATTAAGTCAAGCTAAATTCACAGGAGGATGAAAGTCTCTAAATTTGAATAGGTTCTGTCCTCTTACTGGGTTTTAAACAGTGTTCATATGGACTAACTAGCCAAGTTAGCAGCATTGTTGCTCAAAATTTAAATTCTGTCAGACATAATTCAGATTTCCTGAATCTGAATTGTTATTTTCCTTATTTTCAGTCAGAAACTAACAAACCACATGGATCCATGTTGCTCTCTGTTTAGAAATGAATGTTTCCCAGAAGAAACAGGTCATAGCTCACACATCAAACACTGGACCTGAATGTTCACAAACTACCTGGATGGGAAGCGCTCGTCCTGATAACGCACAAGATCAGCTTGTGGGCTCTGCTCGCTCCCGCAAGTCGGTAATCTCTCCACGCCTCCTCGGGTGAAAAATCCTCCTGACTGGTGTGTGACTGTGAAAGTTCTCTGTGATCTGCTGTGTGAATACTGTTATAATGATCTCTGGTGTGAAAATGGGGGGGAGAAAAAAAGAAACAAAAAACAAAGTGCCTGATGTTTCTAGCAGATGGTTTGTAGCTAGAAATCTCTACTTTATATTTCATATTAAGCATCACTGAGCAGAGGGTTTCAATTTTGTAATCAAAATGCATTCTTAACTGAACGTTGTAATAAAATATCGTATGACAAGAGTAAATGTTTGAGCTACTCTGGTCGGGGTGTCTCTGTGTGGGTTTATGCATGTGTGTGGTCCCTGTAAACCCATTTAAAATGACTGTACAGCTTTATGTTATCACTGTTACCCAAGCATATGTGTGTATAACCCAGATTTTGAAGTGTGCTGGCCCCTTGGTTAGGTTGTAATCTGTTTTTAAAAGAGAAAACGAGTGAAAACACAGTAGAGGGAGAGAGGTCATCTTCCTTATTTAGCTACGTCTTGGCCAGCAGTGGAGGAACTGGCACAGAGCCTGGGAAATGAGAAGGCACGCTGAAATATTCAGACGATGTGAACCCGCACACTTAAAATATCCGAGCAAATAAATCATGCTCTTACCCGCACACAGGGAGGTGAGTTGCTTTGGGGCAAGTGGGCGTAGGCAGACACACTCTTCCTCTATGAATTTGCCCTCTTTGTGATACTTTTTGTCTTTGTTTGGAGAAACCCAAACCTGTTACACGTAATTTCAGTTAACCGGTGCTTTCATCTTTCAGTGTGAAGTGCATGAAGAACCTGATGTAATTCACTAAATATCCAGCACGTGGCGCTGCCGTGTTCTCCCATAGCGACTTGACAGGTCAGCCGCAGGAGTAGAGACAACATCCTGATGAGAGAACAAAACATAAGCAGCCTGAAGCCAGACGGATAATTATATGGAACTCAGCTGGCTGCAGGTACAATATTGCTTTATTAAAAATATCCGGTTTGCAGAGGCGGGAGAGATTACACACAGCAGCAGTGATTAAATCAGGTGCATGTACTTATGACACTGAATGCTGTGTGTGTGTATGCATGAGAGATTCATATAAATGCACACATGAAAGGTCATAAATTATACCTCTGACCCTGAAGCATGTGTTTATTGTGTGTTCGAAACTAGCCAAACTAATTATACAACAATTAAGTATTGGTATGGAAACCTTGATCAGGATTTTATTTTATTAAATCTAGTCAAATACTGTCTGCTTGTATAAACAGTACTGTGCAAAAGTCTTGAGCCACCCTTTGTTTCTGCACGTTTTGCTAAGAAGAAGGAAAGTGGGTACAGTGATATAATGAAAACTAAGACCTGTTGCCACTGACTTTCAGTACAGTTCTTGTGTAATCTGGAATACCTCAGCCTTTCTCCCTGTTTCCCTTCCTTGACGGTGGCTTTCTGATGGCCACCTTTCCACTGAGGCCATTTTGGCTTCAGTGAACAGTAGATGGATCAACTGATGGTCCAGTTCATCGCTCGGGCCCTGTACCAGATACCAGCTTCCTCAAGGGCACACTGCACGGCATGCTGTGATATATAAGTTTTTAGCTAATAGCTCTCTGGGAACTGCCTTGTTAGTGCAGTTCGGACTGCCTCAAGGCTTTCACACAATAATGTATAATAATGTTAGAAAATCTATCTAAACATCCTGTCTATCAAATTAGGACTCAAACTACTTTTTAGAACTACTTTATAAACCCTGTCTGTGTGGCAGTTGGTTAAGACGGGCATCCAGCATCCATGTTTGGATTAAGACATTTTTCTAGCCCACGTAGGTGCTGTGCTTCATCCCAGTGCCCTGGATGTCTGTACTGACACTCCAACTTGCTGAGCTGAAAAAGAGTTGTCTCAACTGTGGCTGTGTTTACATGACACAGAGGATGGTGGGCGTGTTAGTAGGATGCCGTGGAAGAGACATCTGGTCAGAAAAAGGAAGGGGTAAGAAATCCTTATTTGGTGACAGAAATCAAGTCTGGGTACAGTCAAAAAGCCAAACTGCTCTTACTGTACCCAGACTTGATCAGGTTTCTTCAGCGTGTTTTTGCACCAGGTTTGTCCTCGTAAGTGTGGAGAAGGTTAATGAAACATTTATTTCTTTTTTCTTTTCTTTTTTTAGCATCATGGGAGCTAATTTTTATGAAGTAATCAAGACCTGCACATCTCAGCCTGTAAATCAGATAAACTCTAAATTACCTCATATTTGGTAAACACATTTTAACTCCTGGCCCACATACAGCAAATGTGATCTCAAGTGGGCTGGACCAGGAAAAATAACTATAATAACCTGAACAGATGATGACCAACCAAAGATACCTTTAAAAAGCGCAATTTCAATAATAATTAATTATTTAATTTTTAGTAACATTGCTAGAGCGCACCCCCTTTGTTCTCTGGGAGGCCTATCCACGACCGATAGTCATGTGTCATGATGTGTGTGTTTGGGATCATTGGCATGCTAAAAATAAAGGTTTCCACATGGTATTGCAGTGGTTCATGTTGCTCCAAGGTCTCCAACACCACTGGATGAAATACAGGCCCTAACCATGACACCCTGTTTTACAGACGGCTGTAGGCACTCACTGTTGTACTTCTCTCCTGACCTCAGTTTGATGATGATTTGAACCAAAATTCTCAAATGTGGACTTAACACTCCATCCGACCTGTTGCCACTAATTTTCAATCCAGTTCTTGTGTAATTAGGTGTACTTCAACCTTTTTCTTCCTCTTTCCCTTCCTTAAGAAGGCTCACCTTTGCACTGAGACCATTTCTTATTAGGCTTCGGTGAACAGCAAATTGAATGCACCTCTCAGCTCCCGTGTCACATATTTACTGTATTTTTTCCCCTGTGTTTTTTAAGCACACAACTTCCAGACACTATGCTGTACATAGCTTTTGTTTTTCAGGCGTTGCACTTCTTTTTTCCTCTAATTGTCCAGTTTTCTGGGTTTTTTTTTTTTGAAGGACACACTACACAGCATGGGGAGTTACATCCAGTTTTCAGCTGCTCTTTGGGAATCACAACAAAAATACAATTTTATGTCAGACTGTTTTATCTTTGGCATTTTTTGTAGATTCAACAAAAAAATGGGGTCTAACTGTTTTTGCAACAGACTTTTACTAATAAAGTGCCTAAAGGTACAACTTAAAATGAGATCTTTGCAAAACTGTCTGTTGTAAGTAGACACAGCATTGGTTCTTCCCTTGGGTTTGGTGCCTGTTTTATGCCTGAATGATTCATAGTTCAATGGTAAATGGTTTAACAATCAAACATAAAGATGAAAATGGTAAGGTACAAGGCTGGAGTGAGAATAAGCGGGAAAGCAACTAATGTCTAAAGAAAAACTTTGAAAGATCTCCAGAAAGTCTGGAGAACTATTGCTCAATACCCGCAGTTCTTGAGCAACTGGTCTTAAAAATGACAAGATAGTCTGAGGGCAAAATACAAAGTAATACAGGGTTGCTCAAGACTTTTGCACATTACTGCAGTTTCTGGATGAAACAGACTTTCAACAATCAAGTTTATACTGGAGCAAAATGTCAAACAGGTCACGGTCTGCAACCAGCAGACACGTTCAAAAATACGAGTCAAATGAAAGTCCATCCACAAATGATTTATTTACATAAAAATGTAAAGCATAAATGCTGCTTTATGGTTTCCAGATGAAAAACAGAGACTGCAGCTATTAACCCAGCTTGAATGCAGGTGAGACTCCTTGAGCAATATGCTAAATATGAAACACCTTTAAGTTAGAGGGTGAATAACCAAGAAGTCTTTATGTTAGGTTAGTAGGAAGCAGTTAATAAATGTGCAAGAAATCATTGTAGTTAATGACTGAGGCATATATTGATTCAACAAAGCACGCACCATACAGTTACAAGTTTCCCATATTTGGACTAAAATGACTTTTAATTGCAAGACTTTTGTATCATTTGCCTCAAACTGCTTAATACCGATGCAGCAAAGCCACAAAAATAAGCCACAATCATAAATTATGCAAGTGGTCATTTGACACCAAAGATTCATGCAGAAAAAAAATACTGTTCTACAATTTAAAAAAAAAAAAAAGCATTACAACTATTTAATGTTCCCCCTTAAACACACTAAAGAAACAAAAAAAAAGGATTGTGACAAAATCGTTTCCGATTTAGATCTATGAAAAGAAACTCCAGCACCACACATACAAAAACACATGTGGGAGAACATCAGTCCATTGTAAGGCATAAGATATCATCACCATTACAGACATCATTATCATCATCATCATTATCATTACCTCTATGTTCACACACTAACACTGTACAACATGTGCACATTTAAAACATAAAAATATTGGTGTTCTCAACTAAAATACAGAAATCTTCCTAAAAGGCATTTGTCTAAAATAACTAATATCATTAAAAAAACTCAAAGTGATATATCAGCATTACAAAGTATGGGGTAAAAATCACATGAATGAATGAATTTGTATTATTACGAGTCCACTTTTCAGCTTCATATGTCATAAGAAATGATTTGCGTGCCTGTATTTAAAACACTTTTACTGTTTTTTCAGCAGCAAACAAATTCCACTGTTAAAATATGATAAAGTGCTGTTGGTGAGATTTGCTATTGTTTAAACTATAATCAGTAGTCACAACCACTTCATTAGGTACACTTTGCTAGTAATGGGTTGGATCCACTTTTGCCTTCAGAACTGCCTTAATTGTTCGTGGCACAAATGCAACAAGTTGCTGGAAACATTTCTCAGAGATTTTGGTCCATGTTGACATGATAGCATCACACGGTTGCTGCGGATTTGTTGGCTGAATCTCCTGTTCCATCACATCCCAAAGGCATTCTATCGGATTGAGATCCGATGACTGTGGAGGTCATTTGAACTCACTGTCATGTTCAAAAATCGATGACCTCGGCTTTGTGAGTTATCCTGATGGAAGTAGCCATCAGAAGATGGGTACACTGTGGCCACTGTGGAGGCTGTGGTGTTTAAACAATGCTCAGTTGGTACTCAGGGGCTCAGCAGCCTAAATCTTTGAAAAAAGGCAGGATGGATTCATGCTTTCATGTTGTTTATGCTAAATTCTGACCCTACCATCTGCATTTTGCAGCTGAAATTGAGACTCATCAGACAAGGCAACATCTTTCCAATCTCCTAATGTCCAATTTTGATGAGCCAGTGTGAACTCTAGTTTCCGTTTCTTGTTTATAGCAGACAGGAGTGGCACTCAGTGGTCTTCTGCTGCTGTGGCCCATGTGCTTTAAGGTGTAGTGCATTCAGAGATGGTTATTTGAGTTACTGTTGCCTTCCTATCACTTTGGCCATTGAAATCTGGTCATTCTCCTCTGACCTCTGGCATGAACAAGGCATTTGCTTCCAGATAAACTGCTGCTCACTAGATATTTTCTCTTTTTCAGACCATTAATAACCACATCACATTCAAAGTGACTTAAATCACCTTTCTTCCCCATTATGATGTTTGGTTTGATCTTCAGTGGGTCATCTTGATCACGTCTGCATGCCTAAATGGACAGACTTGCTGCCATGTGAGGTATACCTAATGAAATGGCCAGTGAGTGATTAAGCTTTACGGTGTAACACTGCGGCTGTTTATTTGCTATTGTAAGGTCGTTTTATCATTTCTATCGTAATCTCTATAAGCAGTCTATTATTGTAAAACACATCCTGAAGCAACACTGACCTTGCACCACTCAGTTAAGTGATTGTTGTTGCAGTCAATACTTTTAACAGCTACACTGGAGACAAATGTCGGGCTGATTCATCGCTTTAAGAGTCTTTATTGTGGTGGCCCGCTCCCAGCTAAACCCTACCACTGCTCTCAGTCACACATCCATGAGAAACCAAACTTCACATCCACAAGAATCAGGTCTAAGCATAAAATAGCTGATGGTGATTTAAACGTAAGCATTTGCAGTCCCTTAAGTCCTGGCTCTTGCCAAAGAAAAAACAGCACTCTATTATAACTTAAAAAATGTACAATAGCCGGTCATTAATGTTCTTCCCCGAAGGTATCTGCATTTAAAGTCTTAGTAGTCAGGGAAAAAAATAGTGTATAAATGAACCTGATTTTATTTACTGATTGACTGATTTATTACAATGCAGCTGAGCTAAGCACTTATTTCCTGCCAACGCACTTAATAATTTTGATCTATTACACTGTTTTTCATTGCCATTTACTTTATTTTTATAGCCTTTTTGACTTGTTATACTCTTGGGTATTTTTTAAGGGAAATAGGGCAATGATGTGGTGCATGAGAAAGCTGATGGGGTATCATGGGAAAGGCTTTGTTTGGCTCAACAATTCCACTGCAACTTACAGAGTGATGCACATTTCTCCCCACTTACACAGCTGAACCACATTCTTCAGTCTCCCTCTTGAATATTGCACACTATCCATCACACAAACGCGCCACTTACGTTTGGCTGCATGTGACACGAAACAGTGAATTAATCAGCTTTAAATGTTTCTGATCTGATTAATGTTTCAAAAAGGGAGCTCAGAGTTTCTAATGGGAGGAGCTGGCGCTTCCACCAACTCTCATCAACAAACAAACAATAGCTGTTCGAACATGGGCCTGTAACTTTATCTTCATCATAATGTGACAGACAGAGTGTCTTCCAGAGTGATTAATAGTGGGAGCTGATATTTTGAGACTGTTAATTAGATACAGTGCAGGAATAATGTGCTATATCCCTTTGGCACTGATTTACACATTTAAGAGGTATGAAAACTCAAATCAAATATTCATCAGGAAGAATGAGTCATTTTTAACTCATTTTTTCTCAGGTTATTTTAGGCTCACGCGCATCATGTGACCAGCAAAAAAACATATTAGCTTTATTAGCAAGGATAAGATAATCGCCTGGTTGCAGATTTTCTATCCATTGTCATGAGTTTTTACTCAGAGTTGAGTGAATATTGCGTAGCATGGTGTTGTATTTAAACCATGACATGCTCCACAGGAAGACATGTGCGTTTCACAGCCCGGGCTCATGTGCTGTGACTATCAGATGTTGAGTTTTGGGATTGTTTTGTATGAAGCTCGATGGACATACAGTGCTGTGGCTGTTACTGTATATCCTGACATTACATGGAGAAGACTGGCGATTTAATATTATAACAAAACTGTAAGGGAAAGGCCACAATACACTAGAAGCTAAGGCTAAAGGTAGTCTCTGAAACAACATTTAAAACGTGATAAAAAGTCCTGTGGCAGCTCAATCAAGCAGCTCACAAATTGTCCTTTATCCATATTTGGCAATTAAATCAAAGAAAAATGAAAAAAAAAAATCCAACACCACTTTTATAATTACTCAACAAAGTCAACACATATAGTTTTTATTTATTATTATTATCATTATTATCCCTTATATTTCTTGTGGCTGTAAATGCTAAGTATAATTTTTGGGAAACGTAAATGTGACCAATCAGCAGCCAGCGATTAAAGATTTCCATGAAGAGCAGCCTCTCGCTTCACTGTTCATTAATGAATCCATTCACCACGTCTCCGCCTCTACGCGGTGTCAGCTCAAGGTCATTACTAATGAAAAAGTCACCTTTGGGGAGGTCAAGAGGTCAAGCTGTCCGTGCGACCCATCAGCTAGCATGAGAGCGGCTTCCCTCACACATCCTGAGGAACGCCCTGGTCTCTGCAGCCTGAGGAGGAGGGAACACAAGGCTCTCCATCATTTGGTGTCCCTGCTATCATTTTTTTTTTTTTAAATTTAAATGCCTGCATGCAATTACAAATCATTCATTTTGAACTGTTGACAGTAATCATGATTTTACTCTTCATTTCATTCAATTTGGCAAAACTGAAAGCGAAACTTGGCAGGAGCCTGGTGGGGACTACCACGAGGCATGAGGGGCAAAACTAGGCTGCTTTGAATCCTGTTGTTGTTGTTTGAGATACTTTTGCACAGCTGTTTCTGCATCTTTTTGCCATCACAGGTGGAGGTGAGCTGAACATGCTGGGCTTGGAGATAATAAAGCGCAAATAAGAGTCACTAGAAACGAGAACAGAGCTTTGGCAACAAGATGATGGCATGTGCCTATACGGCACAAGCAGGTTTAATAGAGTTAAAGCAAATATACTGTGTTTATGCAGCACATTACTTCCAAACAGACTTATCACAGAGGTTGGCAAGGTGCATAGTGTAGTTTGCAGTGTTTTAGGTATGCTGCACATTTAACCCAGAACTATAAACCAAGCATTATCTCTGCAGGGAGGGAGGAAAGTAATGCTAATTTCCCCCATAGGAAAAAGCTCCAAATCTCCCCCAAAACCTACAGGAGGATGCCATGGGGGAAGATGTTGAAATACTGTCAGCAGCAGCAGCAGTGATGGCAGCAGCTTAACTCCTGGAAGAGTCTATGTATGTCCATACCCCCTGCATTAGAATAAGCACTGGCAGATTAGGTGCAGTAGTGTGATTACGTGGTGTGTTGGATATATGTTAAAGTGGGAGGAGGGAGTCATGTGAGTGGAGCAGCAGACTTGGGTTTGTCTGACAGAACAAGCATGCAGACTTTGTTTAATGTTGTTATCCATGACAAATAACTCAGAATCCACCAGCCGGCTGGAGTGTGCTTGTTCTCCATGTGTCTAACATAACTTCATGCCACAGTCCAAAGACATGCATGTAAGCTTAAATGGTGTTTCTAAATGGGTAGGCATGGTTATCCAGGGATTTTCCTGGTCCTTTCAGCCCTCCTCACCCTGAAGATGGACAAGCAGTTAAGAAAATGGATGGTTAACTCTGGGAATGAGAACTGAGCATTCTTGTGGAGCTCTTATTTAACCACACACACCAAGGGTAAGCTCAGCTCAGTTAGTAAAGCTGTCACTAACCTTTTAGTCATATTACATGGTGCAATACCATAGTTTTGAATCATGTATGTTGGATTAAACATGACTTTTCTGTTAAGAGGGGGAGATGGATGGATGTGTATGAACATTTACTGAGCTTAGCAGACCAGGCTCCATGACAGCTCAGTCCACTGATGAGCAGGACGGTGTCACACAAATAGAAAACAGCGAGCTGCCAAACTCTTGCTGCCAAGATCGTGAGAACGTTCCGATTTGTGTTGAAGTCCTTTAAGGGTAACTGTTTGTTTCTGGCTTACAATAACTGTGTTAAATTTAGAAAAAAAAGCTCGCTGTTTGCTATTTCTTTGACTTGCTTCTACATCCTCCGCAGTTTTATTAACTCAGTGGGGGACTGTTGGTTGTAAAAGAAGGGAAAAAAGAGACCTACCATCGGAAACTTTCGTGAAGGAGCAGCGTAGAGGGGGAGAAAAGAGACAAGAGACGGTTAGTGAGAACACGTTTCACTGTTTTTCACTGTGTGAAGCTGACAGCACTGATGTAGTTCAAAGAAAAACAGTTCAGTATGAACTATGAAACCCTTTTGAGCTACAAATAAACGCAGCAGTTTTGGGGGTAACATAAACATCCTCACTGTTGAAACAAAATGAGTTTTTATCTTAGTTTAAAAGTTATTGTTTAACAGAATAATCAGTTATTTATCATCTCATATTTATTAAATATTATAATCAGTATTTTTTTGTACATTGTCAGCAACCATCACTCCTGTGTTCCAGAGGGTCGTGCTGGTGGGGACTTTATAGTCCTTTATAACTCCTTATTATAACCAAATGTGCAGAAATGTGCAGCAGAAGACCACATCGGCTGTCACTTCTGTCAGGTAAGAACAGAAAACTGAGATTATGGTTCACACTGGTTCGCCAAAATTGGACAATGGAAGATTTGAAAAACGTTGCCCGGTGTGATGAGTTTCAGTTTCAGATGGTTGGGTCAGAATTGTGCATGAAATTTCTCAGATCTCAATACCATAAATCTGCATCAACTGTGTGATGCTATCATTTCAACATGGACCAAACTCTCCGAGTTATGTTTCCAGCCTGTTGTTGAATCTGCCACGAAGAATTAAAACATTTCTGAAGGCAGAGCGAGATGTAGCTGGTCAGCGTTTGTTAGCAGTCGTTATCTGGAGCAGCTTTCATCTGTTGGGACGAGCAACAGTTTTCTGCTGTGCTAGTATCTTACAAGAAAACAAAAAAACTGCTTTTCAGTTTTAACCTTGGTCTTTAACACGAAAAAGTTGTTTTCGAGAGCACTCTGAGCCCGTGAAACACTGGAGCAGTGGTGGCTGACAATGATCATCTGTATGCTTAAGTTGATATTCCAGTAATAACCATAAAATCATTTGTCACTTGCAACATTTCAAATTAATTTAAAGACAATTTAAAGTTTGTCTGTTTTTTTTAAACTTATTTTTCTTTAAAAGCAAGGACATTTGGAATTGACCTCAAACGTCTGAGTGGCAGGGTACATTACATGATCAAATGAACACATTTACAGTAACACAACCCTCATCCACTGGATCGATGGGATGAGAGATGGAGACCGGAACCAGTGAAAACCAAAAACTGAAGAAGAAACTGAGGCGGCGAGGAAGACTGGGGAGCGGGCAGCGAGTGGGAGGAATTATGTGAGAGTGAGCAGGAAGGAGAGGAAGCAAGGATATGAGAAGATCAAACAGGAACAATCACTGGATGGAGAAAAAAGGCAGATGGAAGGCTATCAGTGGGAGGGAGATAACACCACGATCATTAGATAGATGGGAAAAAAAGAAGAGGGCGGCAGCCATGTTTGTGGAGCTGGAGTTATGAAGAGAGAGAAAACACTGATCATATACAGCACAGGCTCATTAGAGGGAGAGAGGGAGGAAGCTCACACACAGACCACATTTTCAGAGGCATAGAGGAAGAAAGCTGAATTAGCCCATATGAGCATAAACTCTCAAACCTGCTGCGTATTGTGGTAATGAATAACTGAATAACAACTGATCTTCTAAATAAACAGCCGGCATTATTTCAGTCCGACTGGGAAACAGTCATCTTATGCAAACCCGAATATTCAACATGCTACCAGAGAATGATTTTTACAGCAACAGTTGCAGAAGATGTGTGCCCAGAGGCCTGAAAAACAGCGGGGAGCAGTGAACAAAAACACACCGGGGGGGCCGCTCACTCCCACACACACACAATTACTGTACCTCGCGCACAGCAAACACGCACATTCTCGCAGGCGTGTGCGAATCAAGACACTCTGGTGGCGCAGGCAGGCAGCAATTAGGTTACCTCACATAAGGACACTTACAGGGCTGTGGATAATTCAAAGGCTGCACTGAGACAATGGTGACTCTAGTGCGTGTGTGTGTGTGTGTGTGTGTGTGTGTGTGTGTGTGTGTGTGTGTGTGTGTGTGTGTGTGTGTGTGTGCACTTGTTCATGCATCAGTGCCTAAGGAGAGGCTGAGTTCCTGACAGAGAGGGTGGTGAAATTACCCAACCTTTTCATGTCTGTTCTCTGCATCTTTCTTTCTTTCATGTTTCTGCACGATTAATGTAAAATCCTTTGAACAACTTTGTAATCCAGAGCCACTGATTGCATCCCTTTGCAACACAGGCCTTGAAGGATAATGCTGCTATTATCCTGCTTTATTTTTTGTTTTGTTTGTTTTTTTCACCAATAAAACCACCGAAAAGACCCAAACCAGCAACAAATCTCCAACACCGAGCGCCCTGGTTTCCAGCTGATCATACAATTCTTTAAAAATGGGTTGTAATTATGTTGTTTCATTTTTCGGCTCTGCCACGTCTGGAGGATGCAATATTTAGCTTTGATATTTTCTAAGTGAAATAAAATAAGCTCTGTTTTAACAGCAGCAGGTCAGGGAGCGCAGATTTGTGTAACTGAAGATAATTTACTGGAGGGCATTTAGTGCAAACAGAGTCATTTTTGGAGAACATGGGAGGGCTTTGGTTGCCGTCAGTGATGGCTGGTTTGGGCCAGACCGGTGAAACTCCCCTTTCTGTCAGTGTAAATAAGTTTAACTACACATTTAACCCATGAAATAACTTGATATAAGGAAAAGAAGTGCAATTTCAACATTATGTTTGGGTTTTTTCGACATGATAAAGAAATGTTTCTGTATTAAATGAAAGAAATCTGTGCTTAAATGGTAAGAAAAAATATGTAAGATTACAGAAAAAAGTTCCAGTAGCTCATTGCCCAGATTGTCCTGTAATTTTGAACAGTTTCTGTTAATCCACAGATTATCCACAGAAAAAACACTTATGAAGATACAGTTAAACAGCTCAAAATTTATGCTGTCTTTCATATTTTTATTTGAACCATTCAGCGGGCCAGATTGGACTCTTTACTGGGCCAATTCTGGTCCCCGAACCTTATGTTTTGCTTGCTGAAACTAACTTTAAAAGTGCATGTGACACAGGTGGACAAAAGAAAGCAAAGGGGAAGATAAACACAGACACTAGTAGCTGCTACTGACTTGCCAGGATGACCATGTCCATTCCCCAGAAGATGCTCATGATCCATCCGACCATGATAACAGCTGTGAGGATCTGGATCAGGGCTGCTGCTACGTTGAGCCAGAATACACAGCAAACACCTCGCTCTGAGATCAGCTCACTGCGAGCGCCGCACAGCACTGTGAACGCTGAGATGAAGGTGCCTGTGGGAAAAACACCACAAGTCATACTGTTACCAAAAACAATCCAAGGAGTTATTGTTTTAACAGTTCTGATGTACTTTGCTATCAAATATCTCTGTGATGTTTATAGTCCAGCATGATGAAAACCTTTGAGGAGTTTTCCATTCTGGTTAATCTCCGGATGAAATGAACCAGAAAGGTTTTTTTTATTGTTTCAAATAGAAACATCACACAGGTAATTTGCACTTACACAACTTAGTGCTTTGAGACAAATGCTAATATATTGAATACAATAAGCCTTCAACAAAATCGTGGAGTAATTTGTAGACAGCTATTCAGGGCATGAGTACACTTCAGGGACCTTAAATGTACATGAATGTGCAAAAGTCTTGAGTCACCCCTCATTTTTTAACCTTTTGGTTCCAAAGAGCCAGAATTTTTTGTTACTTTTTAAGCGGTCTCGAGCAATAGTTCTCCAGACTTTCTGAAGGTCTTTCAAAGATTTTCTTTGGACATTGGCTGCTTTTCCGCTCATTTTCAGGAAAGTCCTGAACAATCTATTCTAGAATGCCAAAACATGACACAATTGGACAGATATAAAATAGTTAATTCTGTACCAACAAGCTGTTTCCCAAAGAATCAGAAATTTTCTCAGTGGAAGGGTAGCTCTCAAGAAGCTAACCTAAAGAAGGAAAACTGGAAGTATCAGTCATGGACCAGAATCTGGACCTCAACATTAGTGAAGCAGTGTGTGATCATCCAGGAAAAGAGCTTTGAATTTCCTTCAAGAAGCCTGGAGAACTATTCCTGAAGACTTCTTAAAGAAATTACAAGAAAGCTTGTCTAAGAGACTTCAGGTTGTGTTAAAGCTCATTAGATCTATACAAACGAGGGGTGATACAAGACTTTTGCGCGGTACTGTATTTACAAAATGTTATGGTAATCCATCAAAGAATTACAGTCTGCTACAGTAGTGAACCAGAACAACTCTCTTTATCAGTCTGAAACACACAGTCATGGTCATGGACAGTAAATGCTGCATTTCCTCTCAGCACTGCGTCTGTACTTAATCCCTGAAGAGAGATAAGAAAGATTTTCTGTGACTGCAGCTGTCAGTCATGACATTACACCCCATTGTACTGCATCAGGTCCAATACGAACAAAAGAAGAAACTTATAAGCCTTGAACTTAAATCAGTGTCATAAGAAACATTTAAAATGTGAGAAATTATCTTTTTTTTTAGTTTTAGGACCCATGTCCCATCCCCATTAAGAAAGTAAAATCACCCTATACAATGATTTTGTGAAGCCAGTTTGTACAACAATAGGCGTTGTTTTAATATTTATTCAAACTTTCAGAAATGAAAATTGCTAGATTACTGTTAAAAATAACAAAAGAAATTAGACTCACTGCTACTGTGTGCAGAAGGATTGAGCTTAAATGTGCAGTCACCCCCTCAGAGGCCCATTCTGAGCTAAGAAAAACCAGCACTTCATTTTATGCATTCAGTTTCGTTTTTTTATTATTATTATTGGAGCAGTTGAGAGCTGCCCAATTTCTAAATTGTCAGAAGCAGTAATAGTCTTAATAGAATGGGGTAAAAGCAGTAAAACACTTCTCAATACAGCTTTATTCACTTGTTTACTCTCAGTACTTCATCAGATCTCTGTATACAGTAAAGATGTGCATGGAAATTACAGCAGCTGGATAAAGTGATACAACCAGTCACACCTGGAGAGCAAAATATTTCTCTCTGCCACAGAGAAATAACTGAAGCTAGACTGCAGAAGCTGTTCTACATGTTTTGTTTTGGGTTTTTTTTTCTGTGTCTAAGAGTGAGTCAGTACTTAAGGTTTTCCTGGTGGCAAGTACCTGGCCATGGCAGCAATATGTCTATGCCCTGGAGAAAAAGCATATACACTGACTGTTTGTAATAGAGCTGAAACAGGATTATCTCAATGTTCAACTCTTATCTGTCTGAATTAAGTCCAGCTGCACTCCTTATCCTGCTATCTGAAAGCCTGGAGACCATCCCCTGTACAGTAAATGCTCTGTGTGAAACTGTATGCACGAGTTTGAGCATCCACGTATACAACTCTGGAAACCTTCTGGGTCCAGTTTTCAATGAGTGCAAAAAAACTAAAATCAAAAAACAAACCTAACAGAAGACAAATTCCATTCTTGTGACATTTACAGAATAAAAATGATCAGATTCAATCTTTATGCAGACTTAATGGATTCGAGAGCCACAGTGTTCAAAGGCGTGATTGCCCTCAGTGTACCGTCATCTTTTAAACCATGAGCCTAAACCTAAAATCCTTTGACCGTACTTAAAGATGCTGCAGATGTCATATTTGAATTAGGTCATATTTATTCACAAATTCTTGTTGAGCTTAAAATAGCTTTTATGTGTCTGAATGTGTGATAGTGTAGTATTTTCTCAAAGTCACAACATCAAAGAACCTTTTTAAAACCTACAAAAGCCTAAATTGTTCAGACAATCAGCTGACGCTCGGGCTTGCTCTCCGCAGGCTTTTTGTAAATACTAAATACTGTGAATATTGAATGCGACATAAGAAATGCCTGGTGGGCGTTGTGTGCATCATGGGCTTGGCCCTTCCTTTCTGCCAGCTCCATTTCTTGTCACATTGGTGAAATTCAAATAACACAGCAAGCAGAACAGGTGGGGGGAGGGAGGAGCAGGCTCTGCCAGGCTGCCGGCTGTGTGTGTTTTTTTTCTAAGTAGAAAGGAAAGGCCAGCTCATGTATAAGTTAGTTTCTCGCTTTTTTCTCTGTTTCATTTTCTTTTTTCTCTCTCTCTCTCTCTGCTTCAAAATTTCCATCCAGTATCAGTCTCTTTCATTAACTATGCGTTTGGAGACAGTTGTGCCGTAGTGAATCTTTCAACAGAAGCACTGCGATATTATGAGTCCAGATTGTCCCAGGACATCTGATGAATCTGAGTGACATAAAATGTAATATTTACTCTCACAAGGCTTATACTCGACTGTCATTGAAAAGTAAGATAAGTAAGTATATACATTGGTGGAAAGGAAGAGATGAACCCCCATCTTTTCTTTGCTCATTCCAAAGCCTCGAGCAGAAAGAGCAACAGCGGGCTAAAATGAGAGTCCACCCAGGACCGACGTGGTCTGATCAGGCGCAGACATTTTCAGGTCACAGAGGCCACACCCACCAGCAGATGCTCTGGCTGCCTTAGGAGCTGCCCACCTCCAGACATGAGCTGTGATTGACAGCCAGCTGGTAGCTGAATGGTTACGCATCACTTCCATCAGAGTTTTGGCATGCACAGAAGGATTTCTATGGTCTGTTTACTTTTACTTTTTCTGTATGACTTCCAACTTCAGCAGTCTCTGTCAGGTACTGTTCACATGTGGCGTTTTCACTGAAGTGCTGGAATAAACTGGATGCATTATTAGGTCGATCTTACTAGTACATATATGTATGTATGTGCGTGTATGTTTGCAGGTGTATGTATAACTTGTACATATCTTTCTAACTTTTACATATCTTTCTTGTGTAAATGTAAATTTGTCTGTTATTGTGTAAATACTTACGCTATTGTGTGCTTCACACACATGGAGAGATGCCAAACTGCCTTTCACTGTTCTTGTAACAGTGACAATAAAAAGCTATTCTATTCTATTCTATTCTATTCTACTAGTTTGGAGCCTCTTTTACCTTCAGAACCCCCCAATTCTTCAATTCTTAGGTAGGCTGTGGCGTTTTGACAGGCTGTCAGTCTGTCACAGGGCTAACCTACCATCACAGCACAAATCAAGGCTCATCAGACCAAGCAGCCTTCTATTGTTCAATTGTAGCCTCAGTTTCCTGTTCTTTTCTGACAGGAGTAGTGTGGTCTTCTGCTGCAGTAGCCATCCGTTTCCTGGTTAGACATGTTGTGCATTCAGATGTGCTCTTCTGCATACCTTGGTTGTAACAAGAGTTACTGAGTTACTGTTTACTTCCTAGCTTGAAGCAGCCTCCTCCTCTGACCTCTGGCATCAATAAGGCATTTTTGAGTCATTGCTCACCTCCCAACAGAGTAGTACTGCTCACTGGATAATTTTTCTTTTTCAGACCATTTTCTGTAAACTCTAGAGAACTCTAGCAGTTTCTTAAATACTCAGCCGATCTAGCACCAACAAACATGCTCACTTTGAACTTTAGCAGGTTGTCTTGGTCATGTGATTGGCTGATTAAATATTTGTCTTAACAAGCAGTTGAACAGGTGTTCCCAATGAAGTTTTTTGTTGTCTGTTCTAATATAATTCATCAAATAGCAATGCAACTAAATATTAGATCCGTTTTTGAAAAAAACAAAACAATTTGGAGTATTTGTTTGGCTCAACACACCAAAACCTACAAGTTCCTTCTTGGAAATGAAGAAATATTTGAATCTGAGAAAGCAGAGGTGATGAAGGATAACTGAATGTAAAACCAAAACAGTCAACTGAAAGATAGTAAAATGATATGAGAGCGGCAGAGTTGGGCGCTTCGAATTTCGAATCGTGTGTCACTTTGTCAAATAAAACAACATTGATTAACAAAGTTCAAGTCAAATTATTCAGCCAAATTATTATTTTGGCATTAATGATCACTTGCCAAGTGAATATTACCATGAATCTGTCTAATAAGATGATTTTGCAGAGGGAAAAAATGATATAACTTTAAATATATTTCCAAAAGTATTATATGTTGGATTAATTCTTAGATCATATTAAAACCATCAAAACAGTAAATTGATCAGTGGAGAGCATTTTAGTCAGCATGTAATCAAAGAGCACAAAGCTAACTATAACGAAAATACTTCACTAAATAATTCCAGCTGGGTAAAACCTGAACAAATATATGTGCTTAACAATATACTTTGCTTAACAATATACGTTGAGCTGATGCAATAATAAAGTCAGAATAAATCTTTCAGTTCTCTGCTAGAGAAATCTAACAATCCTCTAGGTGTGAAAAGCTCTTGGCTTCTTTGTATGTCGCATGTGGGGTATTGTGAGTACGTACATGCGTGTTTGTGTCTATGTGTGTGAGTAGATATTACCCAGACTAATTACTATAATTACACAGAGAACTCTACAAAGCACCCACTGGTAGTGTGGGAGGTTAATGATGGAGTGTAAGAGTGTCAAGACAGCAAGAGAAGCAGACATAAAGGGAGAGAGAAAACAGGAAGGAAGAGAAAGGACCAGAAAACAAAGGAGGATGTGAACTGTAAAGCTGTATTGGTTAGATGAAATGGTATTTGCATACCAACTCAAAGTAACCAGTAATCAGGTGCATCACCTAAGTATCGAGGTGCTCCACCTTTAAGGCCAGTCCACCTTAAGGCTGACAGGTGGAAAGGGAAAAGCTCCCCCTTTATATAGATGTGAAACTCCTCCTTCCATTGACCTGTAGTTTGGAAGTCTTAGATAAAGTAATCGGGGGTTGCCACTGTTTATCTGTGAGTATAAGCTATGAGTTTACTGTTTACCTCAGCTGGTGTCCGTATTTCTTTACTCTGAAGGAGGTTGTAAAACTTTGTTAAAGGAGTTTGATACAAGTCAATGACTCACATCACAGTGATATTGAGGTGACCTGCTGAGGATATACTGAACCTCTCTGTCAGTAAGTGTTACAAGTTTTGCCACTGTTAGCTACTGTTAGCCTCTGTTTGCTGCTCGTATCCTCTTTTACCTGCTGTTAGCCTCTGTTAGGTGCTCTTAGGCTCTTTTATCTCTTGTTAGCCTCCATTAGCTGCTCATAGCCTGTTTTACCTGTTGTTAGGCCCTGTTAGGTGCTCATTGCCTCTGTTTGCTGCTCTTATACTCTTTTACCTGTTGTTAGCCTCTGTTAATTGTTATTAGCTTATGTTAGCTGCTCTTAGTCTCTTTTTTCTGTTGTTAGCCTCCGTTAGCTGCTCTTATCTTCTTTTACCTGCAGTTCTCTAAAGTAGATAAAACATTGCTAGACCTGAAGAGGTAGAAAACTATCATTCAGTGTAATTAAACTGTTTATCAGAGAGCAAGTGTGCTTTTTATGACACTCAAGCTTAACATTAGCTCTTGTAATGTTAGTTTATGGGTGGATAGAAAGAAAACATATAAAAAAAAACATGTTTTTTTTTTCTTTCTTCACACTTGCGATGCAGCTTTTTCAATTCATGTGCGGGAGGAGAAAAATAGTAGACCAGTCTACAACTGTTCAGGAGTAGCAATAAGATCTAAAAACTAAAAGAAAGATTGTATGTGTATCCTCATTAGGATCAGGTGTAGCCCATTGTTGTCTGTTAATTATGGGGCAGGTACTCTTCAGATCTTTTACAAAGTAACGAGGAAGTAATGTAACGCAGGTAACAAGCAGTGGGTTTAATTGATTAATTCTAAGTTTGTGAGAATGTGTCAGTTTGTTGGAAGATGTAATTAGACACGAATCAATGTATATTTCTGAGTACAATATTCTTTTTTTCTGTCAAATAACCTCAAACATTGGTGAACTAGGCTGACTTAATCCCTAACTAAAACTACCATTTATTTATTTATTTTGTAAATAAGAGCAGTTGTGCACTGAACACACTGTTATGTCACCCACGTGTTAGACCAGTGACAGCTGATTCAGTTTGTGCACTGACTTTTAGATACCACACGATTTTTAAAATAGTTGCTGCTGATTGGGTAACACTTCTGACAAAACCACCAAAGGAAAAACAAACATACCTCATGGACAGTTGCACAGTGTTTCAGTGAAATGTTTTTCAGCCTGTAGCCATTTGCAAAGCATTTTTAGGCTGAACTTGCCCCTGACTTTTAAGGAGTATCACCTCACTGGACATATTGCTTTTGTTACTCAGCGCACCTTTGCCAGTGTTGCTTTTAAACTCAAAAGTCACATAGTTATAACAAAACTATGGATAACACTCCCTCCCTGGGAGAGTAGCTAGCCACCTACTACTAAAGAACTTCAAGCAGCTTTACATATTGTTGTGTTTGCAGCCAGTAAAGCGTTAGCAAAACAGCATGTCTTTGGCTGAATTGGCTTGCCCTGTGAAGACATATTTAACATGAAACTAAGTTAAATATCCAGGTCAGCCTGTGCTTTGTCGCCCTGCTCTCTTCCTTGTCATACATCGTCTGAATTTGTTGGAGGATGACACATTCTGTCTTAGCAAATATAAAGTCCTCAGTTTAGAGAAAGCTAATGACAACAAGCAGCGTTCTCGGCTCTGGTGAGGAGAGAGCGTGTAGCTCTCAGTTAGTCCCTCTCCAATTGAATGACCCAAGCTGGCAAGCTAACAACATCTAGTATCCAAATTAGACCAAGAATGAACGCCAACCTGAGTGAAACAGCGATTATTAACATGTACCAGTTTTTTAAAAAAAACATTCATCACAAACTCCATTTCTTTTGTCTTCATCATTTCCTGCAAATATGATGCAATATTCTGTTTCTGTTGGTTTTACATGTCAGATTCAATGTATTTCGCCCGTACGTAACCTGACAGAATTTAGTTTGAGTGACCACTGAATACAGAATAAAGAATGAGGAAAAGCTGCCAGATGCCTGCCAAAAAATGCTAATCGAGGGTTGTTGTTTTTTTCTAGTATCAGAAAATGTAATGCAGTTGCAGAATTGGGACCCATACACTACTGGATTATGTTTTAAATTAGTATTTTTAATGAAAATGTGTGCACTATGAGCATTAATCATGCAAATTGCTTTTGCCCAGTGCTGTAGACAAGTGAGACTGAGTGGAGTAAGAGAGGAACACTGCTAATTTTAGTGCAAGTAAACACATAAAAATTCAGACACGAGATATCAACAGAACTCAGTAACGACACACTGCAGTGTCTCTAATATTACATGCAGTCAATCTCACAGGAACACACACACAGAGGACTAAGTCATATATTCACTTAAGTGTTTTAAAGCTTCACACTTTCCTCTCCTCTTATGGCAAATATCGTAATGCAACCAGTGAGCCGCAGTTTCTTCCACAGTAAGTGTGCGTAATTATTTACAGCTCTTGTATCAGTTTACACTGAAGCTGCTAACAGCTTGTGTGGTACTCGCCTGTAGTTTTAACTCAGTCTTTGTTACATTGCTGGGATAATAGAAGATTCTTGTTCTTAACATGTCAGCAGGCAGAGGCGGGGTTAATGCAAAGTTTAATTACGTAGGCTTATGAGACAGAGGCTGTTTAAATCCTGAAAGTCGGCACAGAGGTGTAGTCGTTGATGTTAGAGGCTGAGGAAACACGTCTGGATAGATTTGAGCCTACTAGTCAATATCCACATGATATATGAACTACCTACTATACATGAAATGGTTTGACTTTGACACCACCGTCACACAGCTCCAAGTTTTTACACTTAATCTATTTGTAACATGTTAAATAATCAGCTTAAGAAGTACTATTAGACATATTTTGTCACATTTGAAAAACTGAAGGCAGGCCGGCTGCTTTATCTCAATGCTTTAGACTCAAGTGTGCCCCAACAATCAGACACAAAGGAGAATCTTTTGTCTTTGAACAAACCTGGAGCCGATCTTTAGGTTTTTGTAGTATTTTTTTCCCCTGCTTTCACTTTAATAGTGCCAGAGATGTCATACCAATAATAGTTACTACTGTGCCAGGTGCTGTTTCACCTGTTATCTTGACCTCTTGTACCTTTGCATGAATGTCCGGGGGGGGGGGGCTCAGCTTTGGCTCTTGTCCAAATTCAATTACACGTTTCTAAATTTTATTTTATCGGCAGGTTGAATAGATCGAGACGCTCTTTTCAGTCCCAGTCAGTTAGAGCCAAACTACACGCACACACACACTGCCATGCATGCATTGTGTTCATTTTAGTCAGGGTTGTCATGGCAACTAGCCGCAGCTATTCAATGAAATGTCAACGCATTCAGGCAAACTGACACACATGCACGCACACACACACTGTAAACACACGCTCTTCGATGAAGTGCTGCTTTCCGCACATATTAGGGATCAATTTTGTGCTCCTGTCAAGAAAAGGGAAAACAGGTCAGCGGGGGTTTGCTGACCCTGTTGTAATGTTTGTGGCAGTCTCGAGGAGTCAACAATTCAACACTTAGAGAAAGGTGGCAGCAAACAGACTCCTGAATGTGAGTCGAAAGGGAGGAAAATAGGAATAAATGTGAGAAAATAGTTGGGATTTGAAGACTATTTTTAGATGGAAGTATAACAAATAAACATGGCGAGAGTAGGGAGGAGTATGAATCCCATGAGATATGCCCACTAGATCAGAGGGGGAGGAAATGTGGGGAGGGGGAAGCCTCTCCCTTGGTTATTTGGTGAATTGAGCTCAGGTATGTTCCTTATAACTGGTGTTTTCTGCATGTCACCAAATCTTTTCCTCATAGTGACTTTCACTTTATTGCTTTCTACATATTCTACTTTTCCTTGAAATCAGCTCCATGGTGTCATTCTTTATGCTCTGCTGCGTTTGAATCAAACCACTGAACTGATGAGTAAACAGCTGTGTGTGAATGCCGGGGTGCGGATGCGTGTGACTAAATCTGTGTCTTTCAAAGCATAATGTAGCAGTATTAATTTGTTGACAGCAGATAAAGTAAGCCGCTCATTATATCTGTGTTTGTGTGTGCGCGTGTATCAGTCTGGCGGTGGTGGTGGGCTTTGTTATGTAGTGGCGATGAGCGTATCTGTGTGTCATTAGCTACCAGATGTTACATAATGTGACAAAGTGGAGGAATTAGATGGAGAAGGCAGAACAGAAGGCAGAAACACCCTTCCATTAGCTAATGAGCTGCAAACCGGGTCGATGTCTGCTTAGAAATACACACACAGCGAGACCACCGGCTTCATCACACACCTGAGAATGTGTGGGTGAATTGTGCACACTTTAAAGTGAGTCAGACTTAGCTCTGCTGCTTTGTTGTCATTTAAATTCACATTTTAGGGGTGTTTTGTTTTGTTTTTTTTGCTGCAGATTCAACTAAATGTGAAATGCCTATAAATGTATAAAATACACTTTTTAAAGTTTCAATTTGGATAAATCTACAAGCATTTGGCTGCCTATATTGCCAGCTCCAGGAGCTTAATTCAGCTCTTGCATACACTTTTTTAGTAAAGAAAAAAAATACATTTCTAAATAAAATGATAAAAGAAAATTGAGAAAAATGCAATGTGTGTGCATTTTACAAATATGATGATTAGATGTGGATTTGTGCATCATCTGATTCCCAGTCACATGAGCTTTGTATGAAAATGACACATGTTGAGTGTGTCCTCAGTGATGATGTGTCTACCTGCTGTGATGATGTAGCTGCATGTACAGAAATGATGGCATTTTCTTTGTACCCAGAATGACCTGCAGTGACACCACACAGACTTTGTGCATTAACACCTGGCAGACTGAGCCCGTGTGCTTCTTACTGTAACACAATGTGTGAGTGGGGTCTCATTCTTAACACTTTTCTCACACATTTATAAAAGAACCCAGGAAAATACAAGGAGGGAGACAATTTTTTTTCACTCCTCTGAGTTTTCTGATCTAATTCATATAGTATTTCTTCTTCTCTTTTTTTTCTTTTTTTTTTGCCTTTACATTTGTACACCTCGTCTTGTGAGTTTGCTGACTGTTTGCACCTGAGCCCCAAACCAAACCAAAAACCAGGTGAAATTAGAGGGAATTAGAAAAGAAAAGAAGAAGAAAGTGTGATTTTTATCTTACCAAGTCCAGGTATGAAGGTATTCAGAAAGAGACAGATGACCGCCAAAGGGAAAGGCATTGTGGGAATTGCAGCTCTCAGGGGGCCTTTCTTCTCCCTGACCTCCACCACCACTCCTCCACCTGCTGTAGGGCCCCCGGACATGGCTTTAGCCCCCAGATTATCATCTGTTTTGACACGCCCCTGCTCCGTTCCGCCGTCTTTCTGTGCCATCTCTCTTTTCTCTTTAGATTAAAAGCAGCTTCAGGTGAGCAGGTGAGATTTGTTTCCCCTGGATTATGATTTAGATGAGGGCAAAAATAAATGTGAAAAATAGTTGTATCCACAGAGGATTAGCTAAATATTCATCAGTTCATGTCATCAGCTGGCTCTCCACTCACAGTTATGACACATTCACTGGCAAATAAACAGGAGCATCAACAAGCTAGAAATGTGAATTTGTGGCAAAAACGGTTAAACTGTTTATAGAAAAGCAATGCATATTTAATTTTATTTGAGATGAGATATATTTTTAAAGTCAGCTTAACAAATGTTCACACATATCCACGTCTCAGGAGAGCAATTGTCTTTAGGAACATATGTGGGAGATGCACAGATTCGTCTGAAAAAGTCACTTTAAATCAGGGAAAAAAGTCTCAAACAAAGCAGAAGTTTCAAAATCCTGTAACTGTGAGTCCTTAAAAAGCACTGTGTCCACCATCAGCAGTCAGTGACATCGTCTGTTTGTTTCCATACATGTCCAGCATGTCCTTAAGGAAGCCTCCTTAAAATACTTTTAACATCTTCAGTAAAATCCTCAAACTATGTGCTGCAATTTCTTATTCTTTTTCTTTCTTTCTTTTTCTTTCTTTCTTCAGTAAAATCCAGCTAATCCTACACACCTCTCCGAGACAGAGAGCAGACAGCGCACACACCGACCCCCGTTTTTCTACTACGTCTCTCTCTCCCTCTCCCTGTTTTCTCTCCCTCTGCCCCCCTCCATTTAAAGGAACAGTGCCATCATTTGCTGCCTCTGAATGAAGCCGATCCATAAAGCTAATGCAAAAATTACTCACTGTTGCTTAAATTAGCATGCATGATGACCCTAAAGAAGACCTTTGCACGATTTTCCTGCAGCGTAATTCCAATCCAACTGATTACAGCCCAGTGCTTTTTGTTTACATTTATTTAATGTGTTCACACATCTCCACGAGCGCTTTTTCTGAGCGTGAGATAATGGTTGAGAGAAGAGACACATTTACAAATGTCCCCAGTCTGTAATATAGATAATTACAACTGATGGATTGTGTAATGATTGTGTAATTGCAGCGCTCATTTTCAAAGCTATCTGCTGTTCTTTCCTGTGAATACACAGCTAGGTTTACAGCAGGTTTACAAAACTGAGGAAGAAAGGAGAAGGACGGGAAGCTGAGACAAAGCAGATGAGGGATGAAAAAAGAAGAAAACTCAAGGGCAGGGAGGTTGAGGTGAGAGGAAACAGTGGAGAGCGAGATCAGACGAAGAGACAATCACTGTCAGTATTTCAGCCATTATTCATGTAATAGCTGAAATACTGACATACCACCCCCCCACTCCTCCCCTGACTTCCACTTAATCCCCCATATCGCACTTTTCAACTTCTCTTCCTCATCTTCTTCACCACTTCTCCAGTCTGCTCACGCCAGCTTTATTTAAACACAGTTGCAAATCTGTGAAAACCTGAAATTAATCTCGGTCTCAGTGTTCATCTCTCTCTCTCCCTCTATGTCTCTCTCTCTCTCTCATTTCTGTTTGGTTTCCTAGCAACCCAGGAAGCTGAAGGTAATTATACAAAAGATATTGATCTCTACTTTGTGGTCCCTCTCTACCCCCCTCCTATTTTTCCCATCTCTCCCATTAATTTCAGTTCAATCCCTACTTTTAATTTCCTCTGAATCACGGGCGGTGCTGTAACTGCCGACTCGGTTGTATTCTTCTCTTTTGTTTTGGTTATGCAAAGTGGCATTATTATGTGTCTGACAGTCCAGGACTCTCAGAAATCTGGACCGATGAACTCAGTCATCGTTGGATTGTTGAGCCAAAGGCATGTGGTGTATGCTTATTACCATGACAACATGACAGGAAAAGTAATACAGTGTTTTAAAAAAACAAAACACATTTCACAATCTATTTACAGTGAGCCAATTGTAATCTAAAACAGTTTCCCACTGTAAAAAAAAAAAAGTACATTTGAGCTACAACAGTTTAATTCTACTGTTTGGATTCAGGTTATAATGTTATTCAGGCAGTTATATTCCAGTCTCCATAAATAGTTTGATGCAGATTTGTTTGCACATCCATGATATGAATTTCTGGTTCCACCACATCCCAAAGGTGCTCTATTGGATTGAGATCCAATTACCAGGGAGGCCATTTGAGTGCAGTAAACTCATTCTCATGTTAAAGAAACCATTGTTGGATAATTTCAGATTTGCGACATGATGTGTTATCCTGCTGGAGGCAGCCATCAGAAGATGTGTCCGCTGTGGTCATAAAAGGATGGACGTGGTCAGCAATACTAACCAAGTAGGCTTAGGGCAGTGCAGTAGGGCCCAAAGGGTGCCAAGAAAATATCCTCAACCACCACCAGCCTGAACTTCGTGCTTTTATGTTGTTTAAACCAAATTCTGACACTTACCACCCAAATGTCACTGAAAGAATAATGACTCATCAAACCAGACAATGTTTTTCCAGTTTTCTATTGTGATTCTTCTGACATCTGACATAAACAAGTCATTTTCACCCAGAGAGCTGCTGCTCATTGGATATTGTCTCTTTGTGAGGCCATCCTCTGTAAACCCTCCAGACGGTTGTGTTGGAAATCCCAGCAAATACTCACCAGTCCATCTGGCACCAACAATGCCACATCAAATAAATCACCGTTCTTCCCCATTCTTATGTTCAGTTTAAATTCTAGCAGGTCACCATGACCATGTCTGCGTGCGTAAATGCATTGAATTGCTGGTATGTGATTGGCTGATTAGATATTGACATTAACAAGCAGTTGTGGTATCTAATAAAGCAGTCAGTGACTTACACACACACTACTGATGTAGTTTGGTTTGTTATCTTTCTTTAATTATAACGATAAATTAGCCTTCTTACAGTTGTCTTGTTTTTTACATCACACAGCTGCATGACTCCTGTCATAGTTGAGATTGGGGAAAAACAAAACAAAACAGGGAGATGGTGAAAGCCGGTCACGGGTCATTAATCGCTACAGGACTCGTGGTCATGTTGGCCTGTCGCTAGCTAAATCATAACACTGCATCAGCCACACAAAAACTGTTTTTGAACATTTACATTCCCATTAGTATATTGCATTCAAAATGTAAAGTAGTTTGCAGTAAATAGCATTTTCCTCGCAACCAAAAGGACATTATTTTACAAGTGCTCTTTATTTTTATAGCTAAAGTAGGTGTTCAGTAGCCATCTTAAAATGCCATTGTGCTTTTAAAAGTTACACCAAGAGCTCAGAAAGAAATGTAGCTGTTTGAGAAGTGATAAATGACCAACCTCAGACGGGTGATTTACAGTCTAATTTCCCTGCTGAGCACGTTAATAACCTTCTAATTGAGGGTGTCTGCAAGTAATACTTAACAGTGTGTGTATTAAATCTGCTCTGGAGGATGTCAGTTGTTTCTTTGTTTGCTATCACTGGTCTCTTTTTTTTTTTCATTTTCATGTACCTGCAGCACACCCTGGTGGGTGTGTGTGTGTGTGGGGGGGGGTGCATAGGCTTGCCACATGCAGTCACACCTTTGTCATGAACAAATACTGCTTGCACATTCAGCTGTGTGGACCTTGACTTCTTTGTATATCCTGTCTGTTTTTGCTGCGCACACACACACACACACACACACACACACACACACACACACACACACACACACACACACACACACACACACACACACACACACACACACACACACACACACACACACACAGAGTTTTGTTCTCTCAGGGCTTAATTTATGTTGATCCCATCTGTCAGGAAAAGCTGACATGACACACCAGCTATTTATACACGCCTCTGTCTTCATGTGTGTTCCATGCATGTGTGTGTGCTGCTGCCGCTGATGGTATCCCATTGTGTTCCTCACCTCGGACCGGATCACCACGGTGACTGTACCATTCACACACTCTTTTCTCCCACCTTTCATCTCCATCCTTCGGCTGACTCGCTGGCTTTTATTTCTCCATGTTTTCCTTCTGTTTGCGCCTCTTAGTCGCCCATAACGCCGCACAAATTCCCCATTCAAGTGTATCACAGTGGATTGAGTTTTCACTCAGCTTTTAATGAACAAACATTCTTTCATTGTTTGGATAAAACAGCAGGAACGTGCTGCAAAGATAGGCACACTGTGTTCAGCCCAAGGTTACCATTTTATGACTCTCATACCTCAGTGCGAGTTAGACTGCACTATTTTGTGCAAAGAAGGTCGGGAAACATTCTGATGAAGTCTTGGAGACAAAATAGCAAGTGACCTTTGACCTCAAACAACATGTCATTCAACAAAAAACACATAGATTACATATAAAATGTGGACATCAGTGACATCACCCATTGGTGACTGGGCGGGGGTGAGGGGAGGGGCAGCACAGGGACACTGGGCACTCAGGTAGACCTGCAGTAAAACATATCCTTCTTGATTCATGGTTTATTTCAAACTAAATGGAGCCATAATTTACAAAACGAACATGTGTTTTATTTAGGAACTTGAAACTAGCAGCTATGACCGTAAACACATCTGGAAAGCATTTACTGGGGTAACAAATCAAGTGAACAGCAGGCTCATTTTACCATGAACACTGAGGAGTCGCCTCCTGCTGGCCTTCAGAAATAATGCAGGTTTAAGACACTTCACAAGTGTCTCACTCAGCGCAAACTCAAACCTTCTTGAAGTTATACCTTTAAATACTTTATTTTAGTGTTCACAGATACACTGTTGTAATGATTGATTGGTTGTTTGAGTTATTGCTGCTTTCCTATCAGCTGGAGTCTGGCAACTTTCCTCTGCTGCTCACTGGTTAGTTTTTGGATTATTATCCATAAATCATAGAAATGGTTGTGTGGGAAATCCCAGTAGATCAGAAGCTTCTGAAATACTCACACCAGCTGAGCAACAGCAATGTTGCATTCAAAGTTTACTTAAATCACCTTTCTTCCCTATTCTGAATTTCAGCAAGTTGCCTTGATCATGTCTACATGCCTAAATGCATTGACATTCTGCCATGTGACTGGCTGATTGCAAAACCAATTGGAACAGTTGGGACACTGAAATGCAAGTGAAAACAGAATATAATATTAGTTATATTAAGTCATATTAAAAACAAACAGTGGGAGGAGCATTATTTAACTACGTAGGGCAACTGGAAACAGGTCAGTAACAGACTGGGTATAAAAAGAGCATCTTAGAGAGGCAGAGTTTCTGAGAAGTAAAGATGGGATGAAATTCACCAATCTTCAAAAAACTGTCTAAACTTTTTAAATTTTTCTCAAAATAAAATTGCAAAGAATAAATATCTTCAAAGATTTGGAGGATCTGGTGAAATCTCCGTGTGCAAAGGACAAGGGTTTTGATTTAAACTTTAGAGAGCCTCCAAAGTTTTTTGCAATTGGAGGCTATATATTTGCAGTTTGGGCTAACGAGCAGGTATATAATTCAAGTGCGCCATACAGATAAATATCAGACATTTTTCTTTGCTGTAACTTTGCATTTTCCTAATGTCTGGTACTTTAACTCTAATTTCACTTATGTAAAATTCGCCACTAGTGATTGCAGAACTTGAGGCTGTCTGCTTCTTGCCCTACTTTCTACAGGTAGGTCAAGCTGACAGACCTGCTTCATGCAAATTTGATAGAGCATCTCCATAACTCCCTCCTTGGCCCCTTGAATGAAGATTTTATTACCATGACAAAAGCCATGTGAGGCGTGGTTTAAATATAGCACTGATTAACAAAGCTGTTCAGCCATTTATCCCCTAATACGCTGAGCTCTTGTGCTGCCGAATCATTAGTTTGGTGTTTTGAAAACCATCAACGCAATTGCAAAGAAGGGGCACTCGAGCTGGCCCGCGTCCCTTCTGTTTTTCTCTTATTAATATGTAAAATTATTCAGCAGGGTCCTTCAAAATCTAATCACGCCATCTCTCCTGACGGGTCACCTGTGGCGTCAATAAGGCACGCGTCGTGAGCTTTTATGGAGCAATCAGATTGTACGCTCAGAAGACTGCGCGCACTCATGTGAAGAAACATTAGGGCATGAAAATAAAAATCTGGGTCTGAAACTATTTAAGGAAAATCTGGCCGGTGATGTCACTGCGCTGATGTCATCTGAGGCGTCATTCTGGGGCAAAAGGAGAATTTCAGGTCATCTTGTTTTGAAAAATTACAGAGATTTGACAGAAAAGTAAGACCGTTTTGCTTTAGTTTGTTAGTTAGCTGCCCAGTGTTGTTGTTGTTGTTGTTTTTTAAATATCTACTTATTGAATCGTCTTTCATTTCAGTGTTGATTAACGATAAGAACCTCTGCAGAAGCTTTTAGCTGACGCAGTACTCATAACCCAGAAGAGATTAAACAACTCTTTGTTTGCCACAGTTCATTTAGAGCAGGAGAAATTCAGTAGCGGAGGGAGTTATGAAAGGTTTTTAGCCTTGCCAGAGAAATAAAATAGTGAATAGAGCGACATCTGCTGGCCACAGAGATACATCACAGCCAGAAATAATATCTTATTTACACAGGGTTAAAAGAAAGTTTCTAAAACATAACAATGACAATAATAATCCTGAAGTAATCTAATCTGACTGTTTTTTGCTGTGTGCATTTAGTTTT
This sequence comes from Oreochromis aureus, assembly GCF_013358895.1. Lineage (NCBI taxonomy): Eukaryota > Metazoa > Chordata > Actinopteri > Cichliformes > Cichlidae > Oreochromis > Oreochromis aureus. Next base: position 6,545,475 of record NC_052956.1, read on the forward strand.
ACTCTTTGTGGTTCTTTTTTCTTTTCTTTTCCTTTTTAAAATTTCCTGTGGCTTCATCAACCAGAAACCACATCACACTTTGATGCTTCGCTTTTACTGGAGGCAATGCAGTGTGTATTAACCCAGTGAATGCAGGATTTCATTCTTTTAGATCAAACTTTGGATTGCACAGTAAAAGCAAACAAAAACAAGCTGAAAAATAACTTTCATTTTATTTTTTTATTTTTTTATTTTGCATTTTCAGTATATGTTTTGCTCTACAATAGCTTATACACAGACAAAGAAAAGAAAATCAATCTGAAGATTTGATGGTTTGAAAATAGATTCATACACCAAGAGATCTGCTTGGTTATACTGTTATTAAAATGTTCATTGCACACTCGGTTATTCTGATCCTTCGTGCCCAGGGGTGGTGGCATTCTTCAGTTGGATGGATTCAATGATCTTCTTTACCCACTGCGTGGTTGGATCAGCACAGACTTGTCTACCAACCACCGTCTTTAAGCTAAAACAGAGACAAAAATTAATTATACTGACAACTTGTATATTTTTAAATATATCTGTAAGCATACTAGATATATACTAGTCTTCTTATTTTGAACGCTGGAGTCACTTACAGCACGCCTTCCATTGCACACCGCTTGTCTGTGTATTCAATGCTCGCCACTTTTTTGGCCGGCAGACGTTTTCAGGAACTGAAAGCAGCATTTGTCTGGACCGAAGGTGTCTGAAAACATTATAGAGATATAAAGAACTATTAAAAGAAATCCAAGTGGAAAATTACGTCACTATATCACCGTAAAATTGTCTTTTACAGTTGGCTGTTTTGTGTCTGTGAACTTTTCAAAATAAATTACAGGACTTTGACTGTTGCAGTAATGTTGTGTTAAAAGGCCTCAGTTCATTTTGTCCATATTTTGATGAATAATGATGTCTTTCATTTTAGCTTTTGCTCATCTAAGACTTCTTTTTTAAATCATCCTCCTTTTTTGGCCTTTCAGCAAACACGATCACGCTTAATTAAAAAGTTCAAATGACCAAATTTTGACTTTTGAAAGACAGAAAAAGAGGAGCAATTTGCCCTTTCCGAGAAAAATAAGTAGCATGCAGTCAGCTTACTGTCAGACGTAACGAGAGACGACAAAAGAACGATGCAGGCCATCAGAATGACGGGGTTCTTCATCATCATCTTCTTCGTTGTTGTTGTCCTGCTTGTTTCTGTTTGTCTCTTCGGCCTGCTTGCTCGCCTGCACAGCTGGGTGTCTGTCTTCTTTCACACAGCTCCTCTCCCTTTTATTAAGCTGATATCATATGCATGTGTGCGCGTGTGCACATACGTGCATGCGTCTCTGTGCAGAACATGTACAAGGTAGCAGAACAAGTTCCATTACAAAAATATATGAGCTGCAACTCCCCAACATGCAAACAAAGTGTGGTTCTGTGGTCAGCAGGGGAAAGAAGAATCGGGGGCGGAGGGCAAATGATGCTGCGGTTGAAACCCGTTTCTCTGAAATTGAAAACACATCTTCTCTACCTGAGTCACCTAATGTTGCTGTATGTGTGAGCGTATCTGTACTTGAGCATATGCATAATTGTGCATTCTGCAGATGCATTGTGGTTTTAAGCTTGTCTCATTGTTACAAGATAAGATAATATGTGATAAGATAAGATGAGTTAAGATAAAATAAGATAAAATTACACATATTTGGGTATAAATGTGTCAGAAAAAATGTCTTAAATAAGCTGTTTCCCAGCCTGATCAAATTTATAGTGTATTTTTTAAGAGTGGCTCTCTTTCAAACTAAAAAAAAATCAGGTTTTGCAACCACAACCTGTCTGCCGGCGGCTTTGTAGCTTTTCTGACCGTAGTTACATCTATTAGAAAGCCATTTTCTGGCTTATTCACAGCATTTATGACTAAACTGATGCTAATGCAAACTTTTGCTTTGAAATCCAAACACCGGCAGCACTTTATAATAATGCCACACTATTGAGCATCACTACAGTATTAGTAAGTGGTTAATTCATCATTTATAAAGCATTACTCCACTTTAGCATGCGATTTATAAATATAGATATATTATTATGACTATGATTATGACTAAGATTGTGATTATTACTAACAGTGATGTAGTAATAGTGATAGCTGTACATGGTGTAACCCTTACAAATGGATAAACATATCTGTATTCATAACTGGCGCACTAAGGAGAAGTAATTAAGCACTTACTAACACATTACTAATATCTTACTAATACTTAATAGCCTGACATTATTATAAAGCGCCACCAGATATAAACACTGTTAGGGTGGAGATGAGTGCTGTGGGATTGAAAGGAACGCACAAGAATGGGTTTGTGATTCTAAAAGGTTTTGTACTCGTATCCTGTTCTTAGAAGCTGTTGATGTGTTTTAAAGGTTTTTCAGAGATAACAGGAAACAATGGGATACATATGTTGTAGTTCCTGGTCCCCATTATACTAACCTGTAAACCACAGGAAGTCCACTGCTCTCTACTTAGATAGCAGCACAGTTTAGGCAATAAATAGCCACCGAAACTCCAAAGTAGGTCAATATCAAACAGCTGCTATGACACATGAGACAAGATCATAATGGAGGTGGTTTTAATGTGTGAAGGAAATTTTAATATCAGTCCAGCATCAGCAAATCAAATCTCTGCCAAGTCATATTACTAATTGTTTGATTTTTATCTCTGATTTTATCTCAGTATTTGGTGATCACATGCTGATGTTATCGGTGTGTCTGAGCTGTTTGCACAATAAAAATGTGGTTTGGGGTTAGTACTTGTACAATATGTTTAGATACTGTGTTTCTTTCAGTATGTATAGGTAAAGATAAAATATTGAGAGGGAAAATCTGAATATATTTAGTTTAATTTTAATGAGTTGGGTATGGAAACAAATTTTAAAAAAAGAAAAAAGAAAAAGAAAAACCCCCATGAGGCTGACTTCAGCAGAATTGCACCCTACGCTAGCTCGAACTGAAACCTGTGGTTTGAAACAGGCAGGAGTGCATTTTAATATAAATGCATACATGTGCATGTGTCAAAACCAGTAGAGTAACACATCTGCTTCGACAGTAGAATTTCACTTATTTGTAACCAACACGGGGGAAATTTTACTGACATAAATCTATAGTCACTGGATCAAAGTCAGAAGGCCTCAAGCGGGTTTATTGTAGATGTACATATAAAGCTTGTGACCAGTAAAAACACAAGACTTAAATATAAAACGGCTTTAGATGATGTCATGCTGTTGTAGACGAAGTACAGTCAAAAACATCTCAGACTTTTAATTTCAGTCTTTGGCGACTCAGGAACGGTTCAAAGTCTAGTTTCTACTTTTTGGTGACGGTGCAGAAAGGCTTTTGTGCCTCAGGAAAGAACCGAAAACATGCACGAGATATGACATGACATGACATTCGAGACCAGCGAGGTTTTAACGGAAAGTCTGAAGCGGAAAGCCCGCTTGCAGATTGGACTGAAGAGGCGGGACTTGCCAGCACCACAGGTAAGAAAATGAACACCACAGGTTGTACCTTAACCTCGGAGTTTTCCCCTATGATTTGGTGACAGGAAAAGTCTTCCTGTTCAAAGTTCACCTGAGAACAGATTTAAGTGATGGAGCCAATTCAAAGTTAAAGTGTCTGACATGATGTAACGTAGCGTCATTAACTTATTACCTCGTTAGGCATCTTTTAAGTTCTGTATGACAAATTTAAGGAAAACTCAGGTTGTGTCTTATTCTGACATTTGTAAAAGTCACCTTTTTTCTGTATCTAGCATTGAAATTTCAGCAAAATTACCTAAAAACTACCATATTTCATGAAACGTGATGGATGGTACAGTATAAAAAATAGATTTTATGAATTTTGATAGAGTGCTAGATTGCTTTTATTTTAAAACTGAAAAATAAGGTGTCAGTCTTGCAAGATGAATCCACTCTCTAGGGGATAAACAAAGAAAAGAAGAGGTTTAATGGAAGCGTCACAAAAAATAATGCATGGACACTTATAGGAAAAGAAGAGGAATGACTGATTACAACCCAGACATGAAAAAAGATGCTAAATGGGTAAAAGCAGAGTGAAGCAAAGCCAGTGGTTTTCTGCTGAGAAAGAAGAATATAGTAAAGGACAAACACAGGGACAGATGCAGGAAATCACAACATGAGTAAGGTGCTGAGTCGCCATATTTCAGCATTTTGACAGCGCTGTCTAACATCCTGCTCTGAATATCTGTGGGTTCTCATTTGGCCTGAGATACAAATTATTTTCAGAGAAGCAAACCACCAACCGACACACACCAAATCCAGTCTTTACCACTACATTGCTGTATTATACACCAACACAGTCAAACACCAGCGACACACCAGGACTTAAAAACAATCCAGGACTCCTTTGGCTTCATTCAAACTGGAACAAGAATTTATTTATTTTTATCCAAACGAAAGCGATTCCTTAAAAAAATGATCTGTATTAAAAAACAGTAACAAAAAAACCCAAAACAGATGTATGTATAGTTTCATTGTTGGGGTTTTCCCTTTATTACTGTAGGGTTTTTACCTTACAATAACTTGGCTTCTGCTGTTGTGATTTAACGTTATATAAATAAAACTGGATTGAATTAAATATATAAACGCCTATCTTAAAAATAAGATGTAATGCTGACCATTAGGTGGCAGTGGGGATATGTAGAGAGGTGTTTTTTCTTTGCTCTTTTACATTTTTACGCAGTTTACAGTGCTGTCCAAAAGTCCAGAGCGACCCCTCACTTCTTTATACTTTCCTTCCAAGAAGCCAAACTTTCTATTGCTCAAGTGCTCTTGGCCAACAGTTCGTCAGGTTTTCTGAAGGCCTGTCAAAGTTTGTCTTTGGACATTGGCTAATTTTTCACTCATTTCCAGTCCAGTCCTTCCACCTGAAGATTTTTTTTCTTTCTTTGTTTGTTAATCCACTAAAGACTGATCTGTAAATCATTCAAACATCAAAACGGCAACAAACTGAAGGGATCAACCGATGTTGTGTCTGCACATAACAGATAACTTATCAAAGAACCAATTTTACATTGTATCTGTTAGTAATAGCAAAATATAAAGAAACAAGTCTTGATAAATAATTATCAGGCAGGTAAGGAAATCCCAGGAATTTGATTTTGTTCATCTGGATGTCGTGTTTTCAGTGGGAGAAACATTTTGGCACTCACGCGACTTCTTCACTGTTAGCTGACTCCAGGTTTCCCCAACCTTATAAAAGGCACAATGACTGAAACTAGCACTACTGACTAACAATGGTATTTATCTTAAAAATAAATACAAGACCGTATTTACTTTTAAGGGTATTTTGTATAATTTCATTTCTTTTCTTTTTTAAAAGGTATTTTAAGAAATGTTTAGTGCAGTAAAAAAAAAGTTCTGTTATTTACATTATTGAAACTCATGTTAATATACTTGTCATAACTTGACATAATGTTATTATTTTTAGTATAATATATTTTTTCTATGTGGATCTAGTACATTTGTAGAATTCATTAGGTGTTTAGTAAAACAAACTATGACAATTAAAAATAAAAAAGTGTTTTTTTAAACAGAAAATAAATGTATTCAGAAAAGTTGTACATTTATTCAAATTGTTATGTCTATAAACAGTTATAACCTGTTACTGTAATGCAATACAATAATGTAATACAAATAAAAGTTTGAAAAATAAAATAATGTAAATTTAATGATAATTAGAACTTATTTGACCCTGAAGAAGAGGTCAGAGGTGCAAAGTAATATATCAAGGATATTTTAAATCTTTATGCCGTAGTTTCTATATAAGTTATATGGATTTTTGTTGATTTTCAACCAATAAGTCAATAGGCTGGCTTTAATGACCTCAGTGGATCCATATTTTAATGGATGTTAACATGACCTCCTTCTACACCTCTACAAAAGTTTTATAAGAATTAATTCAAGCTTTTTTGTGAGCTATCATGTTTACAAACAGAAAGAATGACACACATGAGCCCAATCAAGAAGATAAAATCTTAGATGGATTTCATGAGGGCTGGCTCAAGACGTGTGCACAGTACTGCGATACTTTGCATTTTTATTGTATTTAGAAGAAGCAGATCTAACAGGTACGATGGAGCTTCTGTCAGTACTTAAAGTTCAGCCATTCAAAATAAATGCTGTAATTTTATTACAAACTACTGTATGATTGCCCAGCGCACATCCTGTCTCTCTGTTAAGGAAGAAAACATTTAACAATCAGCATACACCCTCTCCTCTCTGCACATCCTCTCCTCTCGTCACAGTGATCTTTGGCCGCTTCAGATAACGGATGCTCATTCATCAAAGGATACGGCGTTCCCTCAGCGTAGTGGTGCTCCACGACAACGAGTCTGCCCACAGGAAGAAAATGAAATCCCACACTGCTTTACACTCAGACATCAAACCCACCATGAGACAATTAAAGGATAAATCAGAAGTACAGTGGAGCGGCGGGGACGGCTGGTGGGAAGTGACTCTGAGGTAAATTTAGGCCTAAGCAGTGCCAGGAGACACCTCCGTGGGTCTAAAGACAGCAAGAATTGTATTTTTATCGCATCACTTAACATGTAAAAAAAGTCGGCCAATACGACTTCTCACACAGTAAATTATGATTAGAATAACTGCCTGTAAAAGTAACTGAATCAGAAACATCTGTAGGGAGCTGTGTATATCTGCCTTTAGATGGTATGTTTGTGGGAATACTGAAACATTATTGTGGCACAATGCATTAAATCTTGTCTGAACGTGAGAAGTGACTGCAATACTGGTGATTAACTGCTGTCCACGCCTGAATAAATAAGACCTGCTGTCAGCAGTTGAGTCAGTCTGGTGCCTGCTGTCTCTAAAAAACATAACGTTCCCTGATATCATATCAGAGGATTTCTCATTCTGACATCTGTTATGTAACTCTGACCAAACCTTTGTTTCCACAGACAGTTTGTGTGTACGCCTCACACGTGGACACACATCTGAAACAAGATCTCCATACAGAGAGACAGATTTAGCCACATCAGTGAATTTATTACATACTTGCCATCATATTTATCTCATATTTGATTGCCACAGGCATTATGATTTTTAATGTCAAAGCTAAAAATGGTTTGTTCTGCTTCGCGTCAGATCAAGAAGACTCTAGTCCCACCTTGGCATTTCTATCTAAGATTCTCACAGAGAAACTTCCTGGAAGTGATTTGTTCGGAGCTGGAAATCCTGGGAAAGTTAAAAGAATGTGAAACTGATAATTAACTGATACCTGTCCCCAAGGACACTTCAACACGCAGACCAGAGGAGCCGGGCATTGAGCCGCTGTTTGTCCACCGGAACACAAGGGCCAAAAGATTCTGAGGTCAAAGGTCAGACTTGTTCGTGAAGAGATTTTTTTTTAAAAAAAGGGATGCGTGTAGTTGTTTTTACAGGATGTCCACCCCGTCCTTGGCTTCAGTTTTAAGCCAGGGGGGAGTTCAAGGAATGGTCACCAGGATTTGGGATTATACTCTACACATGCTCACACACATACGGTCATATATGCATACATGCATGCATACACACACTAAGGCTAGGTCTACACTACCCCAGATAAATTTGAAAACTGCGTTTTCGTCTGAAAACGCTTCGCGTCCACACTAGCGTTCTCAGTCGTTTTCACAGAGTTGCGCGTCCACATTGAAATGGCCGAAAACGCTTACGTTCCAGTCCTGCGCATGTGTGAAACGTAAGACAATTCAACCTGCCTCATTTCTGTCTGTCGTTTATTTACTTTCAGGCTCTTTGAAACATCGCGGCAAAATGTTGAGGAAAAGCATCGAGGTTTTTAAATGGAATAACCACGAGGTGGAGTTGTTGCTGTGAGTAACACAAAAGTACAAAGTTGCAAAAGCGAGTGAGAATTAAAGAACTTGAAGAAAAGCTATCTGAAGCATGTACAAACTGATATTAATCTTTAATAGGGCTGTCAAAACTGAGAGCAAACAAAACAACTGCTGTGTAATGCCTTCAGCTATCTTAGTTTAACTGGTCACATGACTGCATCACATGACTAAAATGTGTCATCGTTTTCGAAAAGGCTCCGGGTTCACTGTCCACACTGCGACGCGAAAACTGCGTTTTTAAATGTATCCGCTTTGGAGAGCGTTTTCAAAACGCTGCGTTTTCCTTGACCCAAAACTGCCGTCAAAACAGAGGGAAAAAGATGCGTTTTCAAACCAAAATGTATTAGTGTGGACATGGCCTAACACTCACACACCAACTGTCATGTGATGGACAAACATGACATCAAATCATTTAAAGTGTTGAGCATTGTCTGTATTTTTGATACTTCACTTAAAGCCATTCAGAGAATTTGGTGCATCCTTATCTTTATGTTAGAGATAGGCACTGAATGCAGGCAGTACACATGTCTAACTCTGTGATCACTACTTTAGATTCACTAAGATTGACTGAATTTGGCTGGGACCTGACAGACACACAGTTTAAAGACAATATTTCCTGTACTAATTAAATTAATTTAAATAAAATACTCTCAGCAATAACAAAAACGAAGTTGAACGGTTGTGTTCTGTTTTGCTGTCGTCCTTTGCTTCTCACACTTTGTGTCCATGGACACTGAAGGCAATTAGCAGCCGAGTGTCACCACTCGGCCAACCCGGTGACTGCTACACCCTTGCCACACTCACACTGCATGACTCACAAGTAGATGTGCCAACTAAAACGGGTTGGAGAGGTACAGTGGGACATCCCTGGTGGGGTCCTTTTTATAGAAAGGTGACCTATCAAAGAATTGAAGGAAAAACCCGAAGCCCTGAACCCTACAGTGAAGGGATCTGGTGATTTGTTGGTTTGGTTCACTTACAGGGAAAGGTGATAAAAGATTTCTGTTTTGGTAAAAGTCTCTTCCAAGGCCTCCATCTGACCATATGGGAAACAATGACCGATGTGTTAGAGACCGCTTCCCTCCAACAGAGTCTCAGAGACTCATTGTTAAGCAGCACCGACGCTTCCTGAGACACTTTAGTTTGTAAATTAGCATTGTTTGCCAGTGGAAACAGTGACACATCATGTCCCTGTCACAGCACTATAGTGACTCCTATTGGCTGGTCAAAGAGATGATGGATATAGCAGTGTGAACTTTCCACAAGTTGCGTCCTCATGGTGAATCTCACGCTTGGCAGATGAAAAGAAGCAGCTACCATGAGTATGTGTCATACAGACAGGACATGGCTGTTTCCAGGCCAGCTCAGATCAGGAGTGAGAGGATATACGAACCTTCAGAAACGATGAGCGCTTGGCCTCTGACCTCAAGAGTCGTAGGTAGCGTTTTAAAATAAGATCATTCAGAGATGAACATGGAGAACACAGGAAACATGCAAGTAACTAACACTCACTGGCCATTTTATTAGGTACACCTTACCAGCACTAGGTTGGACCTCCTTTTGCATTCAGAGCTGTCTTAATTATTCACATACTGACTTGATAGCATCACACAATTGCTAAAGATTTGTCAGCTGCACATCCATGATGTAAATCTCCCGTTCCACTTCATCCCAAAGGTGTCATGTTCAAGAAACCAGTTTGAGATGATGTGATCTTTGTGACATGGTGCGCTATCCTGCTGGAAGCAGCCATCAGAAGACGGGTACCCTGTAGTGCAGTTAGGCTGTGGTGTTAACAACGCTCAGTCGTTACTAAGGAGCCCAAATTGAGCCATGAAAATATCATTATGTAACACCATTACACCACTACCAATGGCCTGAACCATTGATACACAGCAGTGTATATTTTCCTGACTTACGTTGTCCCTGTTTTGGTGAGCCTATGCACACTGTAGCATCAGTTTCCTGTTCTTAGCTGACAGGAGTGGCACCTGGTGTAGTCTTCTGCTGCTGAAGCAGATGAGACGCTCTTCTGCATACTTGGTGGTAACACATGTTGCCTTTCTATCAGCTTGGAGCAGTCTGTCTATACTAAGTACTAAGTTGTAACAACATGAGTGTGTGAGTGAGTATGCCAGGATGTTACCCATTTTACCAACATTCACTTGGTATTTTGCAAATAAATATAATTTATCTAATTATACATGACTGTCAGCATAATTCACCAAAAAGCTTATAAAGGGCAAATATGGTTGCTTGATAACTGTGTTTATAATATATTTTTCTTTTGCTTTATTTAATATTGTATCATTTTTATATTTATTTGATATGCTTTGGTTGTATTCAGACTGTATGTGCATACTGTACATGATGCATTTAGTCCTCAGTATTGATGAATAACTTTTTATTCTTGTCTTCATGAGTCAAATTCTTTTAAAGACCATTAGATGTTGGTTAGTACAGATTACATTAAAGCTGCAATTCTCACGTCACCACCCTCTGTAACATATGAGATAAAGAGCATCACCCCCACCCAGCGCTCTTCCAGTTCCCTCGAGTGGATGAAATGAATCCTGATGTACGGCTTCCTTGTGCGTGCTTCTCCACCAGACAAAAATACGCATCAATCACGCGCATCCACTGTACTCAAACACAGGCACATGTTCATACATCACCGCTGACAGATGCACCATGTTTAGTAGAACAGGGAAACCAGCTGAGAATACACTGTTCTTTCCTGCTGAAAAGACAAACACATTTCAGCATGTTTTTGCCATTCTTGGAATACTGGATTACTTCTTCCTGCCTGTTTATGTCTATTTCTGGTTTACATCCATCAGCCAGTCGTAGTAGTCCACAATTTGCAGGAAAGAGAAAAATAGAGGACTTGAAATAGTCTACACAGAGTTATTTATGTTTCTGATCTCAAATCTTTGCCTATCATATGTTACGTGTTTTTCATGATCTAGGGGTGCTTCTCACACACTAAAAATATTCACTAAAAAGAGCACATGCTGTTTGATTTGCATTATTAAACACGTAACATCCCTCTGGGTTCTTAAAGGCGATAAAATGTATAAGGTTAACGCTTAGAAGACTAAGCTACACACATAATGTTAATATGAAAACATATTACGGTGAAGGAACCACGTGTGTGTGTGTGTGTGTGTGAGCACATGAGAAAGAGAGGGAGAGAGTGATGGAGGTCAAGGTGCAACAGACAGGAAATGGGGGATAAAAACAGAACTTCCTGTGTGCAAGAAAAGAGAGCTGCATCTTCACTTTATGCGGTATATGTATATGTGCATGCGTGTGTGCGCGCGCGTGCATGTGTGTGTGTGTGTGTGTGTGTGTGTGTGGTATCTTTTAGGAGAAATTTAAGTCATAATACAGAGGGATGTTTTGGCTTCCTGTCAAACATAAAACCGCATACATACATACATATGGAAGTCTCTAGATAATAGAGTAATGTCTGTGGTCCCATGCTTGGTTTCCTGTCACCTGGAGCTCGTCTCACGCTGTGGTCCACGTCAGATACACTCGCGAAGCAATCTGGAAATGAGCCCTCATATGCCGCACAAAAATGTTTTAAGAATTTAGTGTTACATAGAAGGGAAAACCTCCCTGAACTGAATCCGAGATAAGAACAAGCCCCTGGAGAAAAGAAAGACAGTTTCCATACTGTACAGTTTCTTCCACCCTATTTTTCATTGGCTTGGGGCTTAAAAAACACGCTTTTTGTACATTCATAGAATTCCTTGAATGCATTTCATAGATCAGCCTTTCAAGTTTCTAGAAAAATGTATGTGAAAAAGAAAGCAAACCCTCTTAAAGGTTTTATTTATCAGACCATATTATTTATTCAACAAATACTGACCCCCTTAATGCTTTAGAAAAGGATAAGAGCACCCAGGTGCTGCTCAAAAATGGATCATCAGCAAGTGTGAGCACGTCGATTAAAGCAGAAGTTTTGACAGTTTGCTGAACTGAAGCATTCAGGCGTGTGTTAAGTCAATGCCAAGGATGATAGACATCAGCAAGGATCTTACAAGAGCAAGTGTTCATCAATCTGGGAAGGGTTATAAGGTCATTTCCAAAGAATTTCAAACTTATCATTCAGCAGTGAGGAAGATTATTTACATGTCGAGAACATTCAAGACAGATGCTAATAGTCCTAGGAGTGGAGGTCCCACCCAATTCACCCCAAGGAGTGATTGTGAAACACTCAAATAAACTGCAAAAAACCCAAGAGCTTCTTCTCAGACTCTACAGGCCTCGGTTAGCATGTTACATGTTAAAGTTCATGACAGTACAATTAGAAACACACCGAATACGAAGGACTTATTTGGAAGAGTTAGCAGGAGAAGGCTTCTTCTTTCTAAAAACATCGTGGCAGCACGGTGTAGCTTTGCTAAGCTACGTCTGAACAAACCACACCAGTGACGTTGTTTTGCTATAATGAACAGCGCCACGTTTGGAGATAACCAAACACAGCATGTCAGCGCAAACACCTCACACCACCTGTCAACCACGGTGGTGGAAGTGTGATGATTTGGGGCCTTTTTTGCAGCAACAGGATCTGGGTGCCTTGCAGTTACCGAGTCAGCCATGAACTCCTCTGTAGACCAAAGTATGCTAAAGTCACATGTCACCTGTTGGCCAGTTAACAGATCACATGTTACTGGTCCAAACTGGATCATACAACAGAACAGTTATTCCAAGCACGGCATCAAATCTACATTAGAAGGACCGAAGAAGAAATTAATCAAGGCGTTGCAATTATGATCCAGTCATCAACTATAAGAAAGCTCTGCATAAATAAATGCCTGCAAACTGTAACAACCTGAGGCAATGTAAAAAAGGAAAAAAGGTCAGACTTGTTCGTGAAGAGGGAAAAAAATTCCCCGACAGCAATGTGAGAGACAGATGAAGTCATACAGAAAATGATGACTTTAAGATAAAGGTGGTTCTACGAGCTAATGAATCATTGTTGGTCACACACTCATTCTGCATTTCGACAGTCTAACGCGTTGATGTTCCTCTGAGTTGTATTTAATTCATTTTCATACCTGATAAGGACCAGATGATTTTTATTTCTATATGTCCTGATACACAGAAGCTTAGACCTGAAAAGGATCTACTTTTCTTCTGAAATGAAAATTCCTCTAAAAATCTAGTGATTGGTTACGGTTCAGTTTACTAGAATTAATCTGAGGACTTGAAAATTCGAGAAATGATGTCAGAGTCCAGTGTTGCAGCTATAATGGCACTAAAAATAATTTATAGCCATTTTTCCAAATCTTTTCCTCAGTTTCTTGGGTGGGCGGGTGCAACATATATACTGCACATAATTTCCTTTCTGAAAACAGAGTCAACACTTAGTTGTTACACATGAGTTTTATTACACTGTCAGCCTGTTTACATTGACAGAAAAGCAGTGAAGGACAGACTTAAGTAATGCATCACCAGCCTAAAAACAGCCAAAATACCGTAACGCTAGTGTTTCCACTTAATGTGTTTACACAGGGTCCGAAAACAACAATTTGACGAAAATCCACATCCAGGTCTTTTTTTTCCCCCACAGTCCGATCTTGCACACCTCCGAAACTTGAGCCGTAACGGGGTAATGCCTGTGCGATTTCCCAACTCGAGTTAATGGAATGCAGTAAGTCTTCTTATGTGCATCTGATTCACAGTAAAGCACGAGGGTCAGAAAACGGCCATGAGCTGGAAATATTTCGATGAAGACATGCTTAAGATTTTTGTTGCCATGTGGGAATCCAGTTTTACTTATTTGAGTTGAGTTATCTAATGATAAACCCAATAAAACCTCTGTTAACAAACATGAACATGGTCCTAACATGCTATATTCATACACACACACACAGGTACTGGTGTGTCAATAGAGTGATGGATCGGAAACATGGCAAAGAATTACATTTATTACATGTATACAATTTCAATGTGTGGCATGGGAAGTTTCCAGCAAAAACACAAAGAACAATGTTAAATGTGTCAATTAGTGTCATCACAATAAAAACAAATGGTGCTTTCAGACTATTACTTTTGGTTATACTACATTATTTTAGAAGGTGAAGAATAACTGATCAGTTTTCAGCTGATAACCCACTGACATATTCCACCCTCAGTAGTTTTAATAATGTTTCCCTTATGAATATATACTGTATATACTACAAATAATAACACTGATAACATGTGGTCAGATACCATTGTACATACATACAATAACCAGGATGTGTCCACACAGAACAATAGATGCGTGTCTATTTAAAATTCAATGTCCGACCAAAGCGGTTATTCAGAGCATGCTGGCGTGCTAGTTTCCAAACAACACCCATAATATGGTCTGTTATTATAATCTCAGTATCAGCACGTGTTAATGAGAATCATACAGGTTCCTTCGTCCAAAGCAAAAGGTCGAGCAGCACGTCACATTTAATACGAAACGCAGGCCTGTTCCTCTTTAGGATGTCGTTTTCACTCTGTTGTCTGTATGTGTGCATTATCTCAAAGTACAAGGAATGTAAAATTTTCTGGTTTACATTTAAAAACACATAACAATTTAATTTGGGTTTACTTCTTAGAGTACACTGAATAGTAATAATCATCATAATAATAAATCGGTCTGACCAAAAGTAAAGATTTAACAGAAAAAGACTTTTTTTCTTTTTTGTATTCACATTGTTGCAATATTTCTCCTTTTTCCAGTAGTTTAGTTGAATGTACATATATGTCTTTATATTCCAGTGTTTCTTCTTTTGCACATGTCTAACATCTGTCCTACTCCAACAAGTATTCTGCTTTACTTCTGTAAAGCTGAGCGCCATGGTTTGCATTCTTGAAACGCTAATAAAAGCTATTTAATTTTATAAAATTAACAGGTTTAATCCTAAAGAAGAGGTAAACTCACTTTGTTTTTTTTGTTTTTTTGTTACTCAAAGCTTGCAGCCAGTATGCTAACAGTCTCAGTCGCGTGAAGATACATTTGAATGCATTGGCCGCTTAAATTAAGAAATTAAGACTACAGATCAGACGATGACAGCAACAGAACCGGAAGAAGACTTGAAATGAGCTCTACTTGTGTTAAATTGTTTTGTTTTTGTTCTTGTTGTTGCTACAGGATGACTCCTTTTCCATTAAAGAACATTTTCTCTGGGGAAGTGGGAGGGGGCTACCTATGGGTTCTAGGGCTGAGTAGGTCATTACGGGTAATCTGAATTACATTTATTCAGGTATTTTCCTCTTGGAAGGAGGCACCAGGTGTGCAGGCAGCTCTGATGGTAGTTCATGTCCCTCAAGTTTCACCTTTATCAGATGATTGGCTAAAGCAAACTCCTCATCGTCGAGCATGCCGTCCTTATCGATATCTGCCAGCTTCCAGATCTTGCCCAGCACTGTATTGGGCAGTTTTGACTTGACCATCTCCTTCTTGGCGTTGGCTCCGGTCACCTTCCCGTTGACGGGAGATAACGTGTAGAAAATCTCGTCGTAAGCAGGTTTGTCGCGAGCGACGACCCACTCCGCTTCGTCGATGCCTTCGCCGGCTCCTTCGCCGTACCCGTGACCGAATGGGCCGTCCAACGTGCCGTCGAACGCACCACCCTTCACTACTGCGTTGGGCCGCTGGGTTTCCTCTTGTCGAACCAGGACCATTAAGCTGGCGATGTCATTGGCTAACATGTCATCGACCGCCTCCAAGAGTTTAGGTTTCAGAGGCTGGAATTTGTTGAGATCCTGAGCTTGGAGTTGGTCCTGGAAAAAAACACACAAGTTTGTCTCAAGTTAGGTTACAATCTAAAGATGCAGAACTATACCCTCAGCACAGATACAGATTATTTTAAAATACACATCTGTAAAGAATGCTGATGTAGTCAATCAAATGTTCCAGAAGTATTCTATAAAATTACTTAAGTCACTGAAGTAACAATAAAATATGCTGCAATAAAAGTGTCACTTTAGTAATATTTACAAGTACAATTAGGTAAGCATTACACAATTCAAGTAAATAGCTTATATCACTATAGCACTCAAAGTGCTTTCTACTACAAGCCTCACTCACACAGATTAATCTATACCTTCTTTGTTTTCTACACTTTTATCTAACATAATGGGAAGAATTTAATAAGCATTTACTTCCTCCTTCTGCTTTTCAAACATAAAATGGTCAACATTTTGTGTTTGGTTTTTTTCCATGTGAATGTGATGGATTTTAATGATTTTGTGTTTATTTGTTTTTATTGCATTAACACTTGTTATTTATGGGTTCGAAATAAAGATTTGATTGATGAACTGATTGATTACATTCAAAAATAGTCTGATGGATGCAATATCTTGCCCAAGTATACTTCAACACAAGAACAGGAGGAGCCGGTTATCAATCTACCGACATACTGCTTGATAGCTGCACAAGTGATGCACATGAGTGAAAGTACTCAGTTAGCACTCTACTTTCAATGGAACTCTGTTTCATCCCATTTGTAGCCACAAAATATCTTAAAGTACATAAAGGAAAACAAGTATTGTTCCAAAGATCAAAAAAGAAAATAGAGAAACACAAAATACAGAGTGGTATACAACGTTATGAGAAGCTTATTGAAATGTACAACATGGCCCACAACACCAGAGGCTGACAGTTCTCTGTGCAGTAAGGATTAAGATCAATCTTATATGACAATAATAATAACAATAATAAGTTAATAAAGACCAATTATCAACATTTCCCTCATCAGTTAAAGTCTCTGCTGAGTGTGTTGTACTTCAGTGGTTAGCTCAGGAAACAGTAAAACTCTTTTTCTCTTTGGAATTTAATTAGACTGACTCTTACTACTCTCTCTATTTCACTCCCTTGAGAGATTTAAAAAAAATACATCAGCTAAAATTGCAATTAACTAACACTACTCGTGTAACTTAAAATCAGTGAAGCCCCTGCATTCACGCCAATCATGTCAAAACCTCATTTACTAAACCTTAATTCTTTGCTTCACTGCCTACCTGCATCTTTTTCAGATTAGGAAAATCTCCAGGTGATATCTGATGTTCTCTTTCGATGCGTTTGTAGATATCTCCAAGGCTGCCGATGAGCTCTTTCTTCTTGTTCTCCTTCCCAAACACAGCAGGCATCTCTTTTTTAAGTGAACTGATGATATAAGCGTGGACCTGCAGATTAAGAGAGTTATCGATGACTTCACATGGAAAGTAAAAGCAACTGTGTTTGAATTCATTAAGCTTTTATTTGTTATTCTTGTTATAGGTGCTAATTGATGTTTATTAATTGATGAGCAGGTACTAGGAGACTAAATTCTTTATAAACTTCTGTTAAAATGATTCAAATGGTTCCACTTCAAAATCTTGACTGTTATAATATTCCACATTTGGCTATAAGGCAACATCCAAGTATGAAGAAGTAAAGAGCCATATAAAAAAAGGAAACTGTAGCAAAACTGAGCTTGGAGTAGGTAAAAACAGGATCAAGTGCAGCAGAGCTAGTTAATTGTTAACTTTTTATGAGTGGGAAAAAAGTCACCTATTAAATGTTATGACATTGACTTGTTCTTTTTGTTTGTTCTTCCAAGGCCCACAAGAGACACAAAGAAAAACAGATGCAATCACTATGATACGTTAAATATCACAGCAAGGAAAAGAAAAAAAACCATCTCTATCTGTGATATTTAACCAGACACACAACTGAAGCAAACTCATCTAAATCTATGAGCTCATATAAAGTAGATAATCAGATTACTTTAAAATAAAGATTATGTGTTTTATTGTCTCCGGTTCTCCTTGTAATGATTGTATTACTTTTGAGCTTCTTACAAGTGGATAAAATGTAACACAAGCCACTGTGACAACATTAAGCCTGAGGACATTTAATATTCCATACACCAGATTAGTCATCCACTTTACTGTTACCTTTGTGGGCATTTCTTTTAATAATAAAAAATTCTAATTCACATTTGGAGTCCACTTCTCATTATGATAAAGTTTTTTCCTGGAAAAAGTGTTTACTTTCTGCTGAATATTGTTTAAACGTGCAAAAAAAAAGAAAAAAAAAAAAAGGGAAATCCACAAATTTGTTCAGTCACTGTGGCGATACACGCATTCTACCTCATGTCCTTGAAACCCATCACAAAACACACCAACACCCATCAGCTGTCTAACAGGAAAACTGTGCTCGACTCTTAGTGTGATAAACCTGTGTGTGTTTGACTGTGTGCACTTGTGCGTTTCCTCTGCTGCGTTTCCTCGAAATACAACAGGCAGCAGACTGTCGCCTACCTAACTAAGGAAATGGGAAACAATTCGCTGTCATTTGTCTAACTCTATTAGTTCTGCGAAACATCTCTTTCTGTCAAGGTTAACAGCTGAACAACACAGCTGAGTACAATAAATAGGAAGCACACAGATAAATCCGTGATACTGACAACTTAAACATGTCAGCATGGTGTAACAGCTCAGCACTAAATGTAGGAAATGTTGCGTAACATCGATGTTATTTGACGTCAACTGTTTCGAACATCCTGTGTCGCAGGTGTTCCTTACCTTGGCTAGTCTTGCCCTTTTTATCAGATCATTGAGTTTTCTAAGTGCTGCATTTCTCGGTAAGGACTGGATGTCCTTAAATAAGTCCTGTTCCTCGGCCTCGAACAGCTTCCTGTTGTCAGGAATCAACAGCGGGTGGGACCAAAATGAACCGATATAGACGCGAATCACCTATGAGTGAGGGAAACAGAGCAAAAAATAAATTAATAAGTAAATAAAGTAACAGTCCTTCAAATGGCCACCATTATGGATCATAGCTCCTCAAATATTACATAAAAAACATAAAATATAAAGTTTTTAAATACTCCTACAACCAGTTAACAATTCTTCAGTCTGTGAGCCCACAGGCTAGTCTGCAAACTTTGTCTGTGGGAGCCAGCATACGTAGATATCAGATGACAAATATCTGGTTCAAAGCTCCCAGTTGCATCTGATGGTCTTTATTTCATGAATCCAGATCAATAAAAAATACATGTACAATTGCCAGTGGTTTTAAAAATTGAATTTTGGCTAAAGCAACCCCTCTTTTAGTCTCCGTATCGATCTGCACCAACTCAACTCACACTAGAAAAGGAAGTCTATAATCTTGTACCTTAGCCACAGATTTCACACATTTATGTGCAGATATCTATGTGGTTTCACATATTAACAATCAAGTGCCTAATTTCATTATTTCACTCTAAAATTATTTCTTCAAAGCAATCTTTAAAAAAAAGAATCATTACAATTCTGTGATTATAATATTTAGACATAGGTGAAGGGATCAATTATAGGCTTAATACTCATTAGTAAAACCGTATGAACGCCATCACAGAAACCCTCTATGTCCCTCTGTTTCTACAGTTTAACGTACCTCAGGCGTGTTGACTATTTTCCCCAGTGACCACATCAGAGCACCGTACACTCTCATCAGCTGCTGAGTCTCTATCTGGTCGGCCTTGTTAAGCACAACTCTGGAGAAAACAACAGAAGAAAGCAGTGTTGATTCTGACTACAAGCTACTCACATTAATATTGCATGGATGCCCAAAAAAGAAAAAAGGAAAATATTTGGTGTGAATCTAAGAATCCCACAGTACCTGATCTTGTCCTCATGGTTCTTTAGGGCCTTTATCACCTCTGAGAACTCATCAGAGATGTCTAGTTTGTGAGCATCAAACAGTAAAATGATCCTGTCCACTCGCTCTGCAAACCACTCCAGGACAGCTGCAAAGTCATAGCCTGGGGGGGATATGGATACTAGATAATTCGATGGGGCACTGAGTGAAGCAGATAATTGCACATCTTTTTACATCTCAATCCTTTACCCACATCCAGTACCCGCATCAAAACCACTTTAGTTATTAGTTATACTGGTGGTCAACACAACTGCAGTTACAAACTGAGACCATGCATGCAACTTTAGAGGTAAAAGTCAGCAGACCAAGTTATGATAGGAACATTATGGCCTAACAATAGTCCCAAGACAAATCCAATGGCTGCAGGTCAAAGAGGAGGCACTAAAACTTATACCCATATTGCAACATGTTGAAAGAAAAGAATGTCTGTTTCCTGATGAAAACAGTGCTGCCAATGTTCAAACAAAGTGGCTTTTTAAAGTTGAACAATAGGGGGAGAGCCCTCAAACTACAGACTGTTACTTCTGTCTGTCATAAGACTAATAATGAATAGTTTACACTAAACAAGTGCATTGTACTCGTGGCATTCTGCAAGAAAGCTATGAATAATGCTTCCTCTGTAAAACATGTAAACATGAATTAATGAATGAGTACAACAGCAGGTGTACACCACTGACTTCTTTAACTTTCTACCTCCGTCAAGGACGAAATGCTAGCTTACCTGAAGGAATTCCACAGGATATGAGAGGGAAACAAAGAACAAAGGGTAGAACGAAGGATTAGTAAGCTCTAGTGTTCAAACAACACTGAAGGACACACAGCAGACGCAGAGTCAGTCCAGTGCTGCAGTATTTAATTATGAGCGATAACACCCGGCAATAGTTTTAGGTTAATTCAGGGACTACCAGATGGATTTTCTTTGTAAAGCTATGCATGTAAAATATGCCTTTACATATTTAAAACTACATTTAGAGGCTGTTTGCTCTGAACATAACAACATTTGATCTTCAGTACATAGCTGTGATAAGAATCCCCCATTTCACATACTTGCTGCACAGTAGTGGAACAGTTCACACTCCACGGTGGCTCTGAGTGTTTAACAAAACGTCCAAATATCTGAGTTCCTGTGTTAATGTTTACATGATGCTTCAATTGTTAACAAAAATGGGTATTTTAAGGGATAAATTAATCTCACTTGGCTAAAATGCATTCCCCAGTAGGATGTGAGAAAAACTTTAGCAGCAGCAGCAAGTATGTAAAACATTTGTTTCAGACTGCATCTGTATGAATAGAGCCGAGAGCAGACAGCAGGCACATTGACGCTTGACAATACAACAAGAAGTGTTAAGAGAGATATGGATACCTTGATATTTTTAAATGCTACTGGAATATTCTTCACCCAGTGCACTTCTCACGTGTTATGGGATTAAAGCAACACTTCAATTTTAAGCTCCATTATCCACCTGTGAAGGGCACGGTGCTCCTAAGCGAAAAGTCAAAGTGAAATAACCTACCTACAGTAGAGGTAAGATGCTCATGAGGTCTGACAGTGATGCTAGGCTTATGCTCTTGGACTATTAAAATGTGGAGACCAAAGGTGCCCAGGAGATTATCAAAATTACAGGAATTCATAATAAGGACAGACTGTACATAAAGGATGGATGTAGCCAGTGTGGCATGAGCCCTGGTTATTGCCATGGGGCAGCAGCAATGATTTTTTTGTTTTTGTGCGTGCGTGTGTGTGTGTCAAATCATAAAAAGCCCTGTTTTGAAGATTCACACACTAGCTGTGGATTTGAGAAACCCAGCCACGGTTGGATAGCCACACCCCCTCATTTATATTTTGCTTTATCACCACTTTTACTGTCTGACCAGAATTTAAACAAATAAAAATCATCGTATAAAATATGTCTGTGTAGGTTCTCAGTCATCCAGGTCATGGTAGTGTAAGGAGTTTGAGAAGAAAGCAACTGGACTTCTTTAAATGAACTTAAAGTTAGTCAAAGAAGTCCAGTCGCTTTCTTTTTAAGCTCCTTTGACAATTTTGTATTAACAAAAGACTTAAAAGTGTTCTATTTGTAAACAGAGAAGTCGCCCCCTGCTGACCATTACAGAGAAAGCAGATTCAAGGCAACTCGACATTTGCTTTATTTTCAGACCTGCTGGCTATGTCTATCGTTTATATACAGTTTATGAGTGGCCAAAATAATTGCCATTATAATTTTTAAGTCAGCTAACTGCACAGATAATATTAATAATAATTTTATGAAACAAGGTGAACTTTTCTCAAAGCCACGTGACAAGACTGGTGAAGAACATGTAAAAGCCCACAAATTCTTCAGAGTCAAGGTATCATTTGAAGCCTTCTGCAGCTGGTTGTTGCCAAGATTTATTATCTACAATACCTCCATAAAGACATCTGTGGAGGCTGCTATAGCCTGACAACTCCTCCTCTGGAGACAGACACGCACACACAGTTGAGCACACACAAACACAAACACTCTTAAAAACATTAAAACACAGTAAAAGAAAAGTGACTAAGAGAAAGAACATGTAAATGAAACATGATGATGATGATGATGATGATGATGATGATGATGATGATGATGATGATGATGGGGAACTAAAGGAAAAGTTAATGAACACACAGAAACAAAACAATTGCACACAGAGTCCCCAGAGAAAACACAGCTGTGCTGACTCAGCAGGGGTTAAGTTGAACTTGTATTTGTTCTTTCGTGTTGGACACAGAGTATCCTTGTTTCACCTCACTGTGCTGTTTATTTGGTTTAACACCACGTTTTTTGGACACTTGGGCCAAAAAGAAAAAAAAAAAAAAAGGTGAAACAGAGCTGGTGCTTGTCTGGTTCCTTTTAACAACTTCCAAACATAAATTTCATATTTGGTTATTGTTTATGAAACACTGATTTACTTCATTTCTCAACAGTAAAGCTGGAGACAACAAAAACTCTCATGACAAGCATTAAAGTTATGAATAATATCCATGCAGACCCAACCCTGGTATGAAGTAATGTCCTGAACTCTGTGACCAGAACTATTTAGCTTTTAATCAAAAGCTGAATAAGCATCCTGATACGTCGTCTTATAACAGGACTCCAAATGTCACGGTACTGGTCGTGCACAAGAACACCATAAATACTCTCTGGAGCGGGAACGTAGAAAACTATTATATTAAAACAATCACTAAAAAACTTGTACTAATCTTCTAACACCATTACTACTTTTATTTTTCAAGTATTCATATATTCAGTGATTTGCTATGGTGACAGACAATACTGGATATGCCAAAAGTCAATTAGTTCAGGCTTTACTTGGGATAGCAAACCAAAACAGTGCCTGTTCTCCTCGAACGGGGGGAGAAACAGGAAAATAGACAAAAGATGGAAGAAAAGAAAGCATTCGCCTTTGAAAAGAAACTCAAAGAGGGTGAGTGCAGAACAGAATAAATTAAGACTTACTTTAACAAAAGAACTGAAATGGTTAATGTTAGAGGTTGGTATAGCGATGCCACCATTTAGCTTTGGGGATGTCAGCCATGCCAGACACACATCATCCTGTGAGACACCTCGGGAACATTCTTGAAAACTTTCCACACAAAGTTTCTCTTCACATCATCAGCTTTTTGCATTTTAGCACACACCATGATGGAGCTGTGACAACTACCAGTTCGCTCTTTGTTGTAAGGGCAACATTATGGGCGTGAACGAGGTGGTAATTTGGGGCGTTTAATGTTTTATTTGAACTGTTCCTTTTTCCACGGTGGAATGAATGTGCAGTATATATGTTTAATGACTTTAAAAAACAAGAACTGAGCACGAAAGTTTGTATTTTCTCTCATTTATGGACTACACAGTTACAGCAGCGCTTGAATCCTGGGCTATGGTGCAAACCGATTCCTCCGTTATCTCTTCCTATGCTTCGTCATTTGTGGCGCAATCCTGATAACAGCTGGAGGACAGCTGTTGAAACCTTGTATTCATTTTCACATATTTTTGTTTTCTGTTTATGTTTTTCTTTCCACTCACACACACACATACACACACAAACGCCAGTATTGTAATGACCGGCACATCTTTTCATTGCGAGGTTAGCAGACTTAAGTCGCAGAAGCGAACACACTCTGAGATGTCACAATTTTGTTCCATCTATCTTTGGTGGGCCAGTTATGAAGCTCTCAATATTGCAAGTATGAAATGTAGGACAATGGTTTTAAAGCCATGAATATTTAGTGTCTTTAACACTCGTCATCCTTTACCAGGAATAACTCAAAATTACACACACCTGCTTTACTGTATATCATATTAGATTAAAATAATAATGTCTTTCTCTAGATCTGACACAGAGGTCAGGAATTTGGGGTTTTGTTTATGTCAATCTTGTCCCCAGAGAAAAGGTATCAAAGCACATTGTACTCTCACCACTGCAAGACTCATACAGTGGTACCTTAAATGCTTTTACACTTCTTTGGCTGCATGCCCTTCCTACTTAGGAAACAGTTCAAGATTGAAATTCCCAATCTAGCATGTCTTGTTCAATACCTACAGATGATAAATATTCATAAGCATCCTTAAAATCCAATCAAATGTTTCAAAAGTTTAACCTAAAGTGCATTTTATGGCATACCGTGCAACCATTTGGTTACCCATGAGTCCTCTTACATCTGCAACTTTTTGTTTACACCATATTAAAGTTGATCCAAATGAACCTCATATCATTTTGTTTTTCGTGTATTCATTTCCATGTAAAACTTAAGAAAAAAAAGTAGGAAGTGTTAAAATTCAGGCAGTGTGCTCTTATGTGTGCATGTTGGAGAACAAATTCAAAGCTCATCTTTTTGTAACAGCTTCCTGTTCTTTGAAATGAATGAAGCATAATCCTCCTGATAGCAAAAGCTAAAACAAACACACGCGTCCAAAGGAAATGCTGACATTGTAGTTCAGAGTTCACTGGGACTGGAGGGCTGCAGCTCAATGGATGCGGAGGATAAACACACACACACACACACACACACCATAAACAGAAGAGAATAGAAGTTTGAGCATCACAAATGTTTTTCTTACCTCGACTGATTCTCTGCTTTTCTCCAGACAAAATTCCTGGCGTGTCGATCACGCTGATGCTTTCCAGTACAGGGTTAGGAAGCTGAGCACACACAAACCTACACACACACACACACACACACACACACACACACACACACACACAAAACAGACATGAGATAGAGAGAAAGTTCCAGGACAAAAGTTTAAAATCATCCATCAGCATGGCCCTATCTCAGTTACCCTCTCTCCTCCGTCTCTGCTGCTCTCCCTAGTTTTATCCAGCTGAATAAATATGAACAGGTAAGCGGTCGTCCTCAATGCGAACCCTCTAAATCCCCACTGACAGACATCATTTTTTCCTGTCTCCTTTCAACATTGCTTGATCCTCACACTGAGGACACTACCATAAGAGCTTCTGCCAGTGTACTTTTAAGCAGAAGGATGGCTCTACAGAGACTGCTGGCTGTCTCTCACACAGCCATTAACAAAGAAAACCCTGACCAGTGAGCGAGGGGAAATTCAATCACAAAGGAATGTAGAGCTGTGGTGTGGATTCTCACTTGTGCTCCGCTCCCTCAGTCTTTCCCTCTGTGCTTGAATACTTAACTCACTGTACACACCAATAAAGACCATCATCTGAAAGTGTGAGTGCGCCCATCTAATCACCTACCTGTTGAGAAATGCATTTCCAAATGCATTCAGCTTTCTGAAGGGCTTCTTGGGGTCAACCACCAAAGCATTGCCGGGGATGACTCCTTCAGTGTCGCCGTGCATCACTGCGATGAAGGAATCTGTGGTGGGTTCGGGGCCAATCCGCATGCCAGGAAAATCCTGCTCCAACAGGTAGCTGCGGGTGAGATGACAGGAAATGGCAGTTAGCAAAACAAGATGAGAGAGGAGATGTTTTCAACCACCGTGTAAGAATAAGTCAACTGTGCAAAAAGGCTTTCTAAGTATGCTGAAATAATTCCTCGAAGATTAACAAAGAACAATAGTGAAAAACGATCAACAAGATATTACAAGATTGTGATCAGCATTATAAAGCATTATAAAAAGGTTATATATACATTTGTATTAGAATATTTGATCCAGCATCAATCTTTAGATAAAACCTCAAATACATATTGCATCTGTAGCCTCTAATTTGAAAGTTCTGCTGCATTTTGTATGATTTTTAAAAATCTGATTCTGCTGAAATGAAGTTGGTCTGGATGGTAAGACACAATTGAGAAATAACCAGAAAACATGTCTGCCTTGAATTAGATGCTGCTGGAAGCAAGATTAGGGGAATTTTAGATAATCATAGACTGGATGGCTGCCACTGACCAGATCCAAAACAAGCAAAATTTAGTTTACTGGTAAACACATGGACCAATAATAAAGGGCTTTTGTAAAGGAGTGTTCTGATCAGGTGAGGTAAGGATGGAGGAATTTTGTCAATAAAGTGGAATTAAAAGCCTTAACATTGTATAAAAAATTAAAGCTTCAGTTACTTCCAAAGCACAGATTTCTGTTTCTTTTCTGTTTTTTCCTTCACTGGTTTTAAGTGACCAAAAACCAAAAAGTGGTGTGCCTGACTGTCAGTCTTGTTACCATACGATCATGGCTTAACCACAGACACACAGTCCAAAACCAACAAGGCAAACTTGGGTTTTGAGGCTTTTCAAAGAGTTATCAAAAAAATTAAAGGAACACTTTTTAATTAGAGCAGAGCGTCAAGTCAGTTAAACTTCTAGGATTTTGATCTGCTTGCAGAGGGGGTTGTTAATCTGTTTCAGCTGCTTTGATGCACTAAAGACGGGAATCGATAAGAAAACCTCCAAAACAGGAATTGCTTTCAGATGAAGGCCACTAACACTTTTCCCTCTTGATCTTTTCTGACTGTTTTTTCACTACTAGTAAGGCAATATCTGGACCCTACTGAGGTTACACAAGTAGTCCAACTCCTCCAGGATGGCACATCAATGTGGGTCATTGCCGGAAGGGTTGCTGTGTCTCCCAGCAGGGTCTCAGGAGCACTGAAGAGATTCCAGGAGACAGGCAGTTACGCTAGGGGAGCTGGACAGAACCGTAGAAAGTCCTTAACCCATCAGCAGGAATGGTATCTGCTCCTTTGTGGAAGCAACAGGATGCACACTGGTGTAAATGCCTCTTACAAAACAGTCAGCAACAGACTTCACGAGAGCTCTGTGCTCACTGCCCAGGACAATGGAGCCTGATGCCATAGAACACCAGAATTGGCAGGTCAACCACTGGCACCCTGCACTTTTTCATAGATGAGAGCAGTTTCACGCTGACCACATGTGACAGACATGAAACGGTCTGGAGAAGCCATGGAGAATGTCATACTGCCTTTAATATTATTGAGCATGACTGCTTGGTGGAAGCTCAGAGATGGTCTGGTGAAGCATATCCATGAAGGGACACACAGACCTCCACAGCCTAGGCAACAGCACCCTGACTGCCATTAGGTATCAGGATGAAATCCCTGGGCCTTCTGACAGACTCTACACTGATGCAGTGGATTCTTTGTGGTGCACTACAATCGGCCTCATGTGCAAAGGGTACGCAGGCAGTTCCTGGAGGATGAAGGAATTGATACCACTGACTGACCCCCATGTTCACCTGACCTAAATGCAATAGAACACCTGTGGGACCTTACGTTTCAGCCCAACACCGGCAA
The DNA here is from genome assembly GCF_013358895.1 of Oreochromis aureus. Classification (NCBI taxonomy): domain Eukaryota; kingdom Metazoa; phylum Chordata; class Actinopteri; order Cichliformes; family Cichlidae; genus Oreochromis; species Oreochromis aureus. The sequence goes on from NC_052956.1 coordinate 6,572,819, forward strand.
GTATCACCTCAGACTGCCAAGGAGCTGAGTGATCCTTTGCTCCAGATCTAGCAGAAGATTCCCCAGGACACCATCCGTCAACTCATCAAGAGCATACATTGTCAGGCATACATATAAGCACTTGGGGGCCAAGCAAACTACTGAGTGCCATTTTAAGTTGCTGCAATGAAATTTTGGCCAAATGAACAAGACTGACACATCATTTTTACACTTTAACGGGGTGTCTATGAATTCAGCCATCCATAAGATGATCATTTTCATTTCCATCAAACAATGTGACATTGTTTTGTTTTTAAACACATTACCCAGTCTATATCATTATAGAAATCCAGCATGATTTTTTCCCCATTGAGATCTGATCTCTTTTCAAAGAGTTCCCTTTTTTCCATGTTTTTGAACAGTATATCCTCACACTGTTTAGATTAGTGGTACTGCAGTTGGAACACGTATATTTCTCAAGAGTGTCAACAGATTCCATTAAAAATTTAAGCCAAGCTTTCATTTTCAATCTGAATCTCTACTCCAGTGCTATTATTTTTTAGAACTGGTTCACTGGAAATGAATAGAAGAAAGTGGACAAAACCAGAAATGAACGTTGAATCAATCTTCTGCTGCACTCTTTTTAACCACTGAATATAGTGGTATTGACATTCCCATGGCCTAATTCTTGCCAGTGGGTAAGAATTTGGTTAAGAGCTTCCTCTTTGTAGAGGTCAAACAGTTAATATACAGCCTTGCCACGGGCTTGTTTAATCAATGATTATCACAGACTGCTGAAGTGAAAACTGCTTGGGAACAGGAACATTAAATTTGATGCACTGAATGGTGTGCACAAATTTGTGAATGTGTTCTGCTGCAAAAAAGTATCACAACTAACTCACAGCACAACTAAATTGGCCTTGTTGGCATTGCAGCTGACTTCCATTTGATATGTTTCAGATGTGAAAGGGTAAATCCTCAGCTGTGGATTCAGTGACAACACACGTTTCAAATGAAGGCTGGTGTGTTTCTGTTGAGTTTCACACTCCCAAAAATGCAATGTGAGACCACAAAAGGAGATTTAGGCCAAGAGATTTATAGCTATAAGGGTGTGGGATGTGTGCACATTTTAACTGCTACAAGGTGTAAGGATGGTGCCCTGATATCCACAAGCACACATCCACCTTGTCAGAGCTTGTCAAAGGAGCCAGTAGTGCCTGGTGGAGCCATCTCTGTGCACACATGTCTGTACAGTGAGCTCTTCTGTCTAAAAAGAGGTTGTGTAATGCATGTGCACCACTACATACATATGCACTAGTATATGTGTCATATCATACATATAATCCATGTACGTGCACTCCAGATATATACATCTGCTCCATCCTATCAGGTTTCATTTGACTGTAAGATGGAGTTAAGAAAATCCTTAACCTCAATGATGAGTTTTAAAGACCAAAGTATATTGAAATTTACCTGTGAATGAACAGATTTAGGCACATGAGGAGGGCCCAGATTTACAGTTTATTATATTCTATATTGAAGGAAATTGTATATCATGGCATTGGCTTGCTCTCTGAAAAGTCCCCAAACAGAGAATGTGAGACCTAGAAGGAAAAATCAATAAATTCTGCCCCAAACGGAGGGAAACTTCAGACTGCTTAACTCTGAATAACTTCAAAGGCAGTCAGACTGTATTACCCTCCATCAGCTTCTCCTGTCTTTAATCCATTTCCTGTCTCTGCCAGGCAGATATCCTTTTACGACTTTTCTCATTCATGTCAAGACAAATATTATTTTAGTAAACATATTTACTGTAAGGCCTCATTTAAATCCACTGGCTACACAAGTCTGAAAATAAACTTCTAGAAAAGTAGAGAATAACACTGCCGGTAGTTTGTAGCTTGGCAGACCACGCAAGCACATCAAACCCAGAGGGGGACCATGGGGCATGAAATAAAAGAGAAGCAGCAGCTCCATCCAAGTGTTACTCAGCAGTTTGTACATTCTGCATCCTACTGCTACAATGTCAGTGGCGTGGGGGTCAGGCTGCTGACCAGGATGGTGTCGTGAGTGACAGAGGAAGGAGAGAGGAGAGCAGGAATCAGACACAGAGGAGGAAGAAGAGAGAGAAGGCAGAGATTGGAGCAGAGATGGTCCTGTCTTACAGAAGGAAGTCACTAACAGCATCCACTCTCTGGCTTTCAAAGGCTTAACCCACTATTTGCCGACTACTCTTCACAAGTGTGTGTGTGCACAATTGTGTGTCTATGTCAAAGGGGTGAGATGTTAGCAGTAGGACTGCAGCTCAAAAGAGGCTCGACACCCAGCTGCTAACATTTCTCACCATCACACACTAATTTCACTGATACTCCAGGTCATGTGCTCTGACAGAACAGCAACACATCATTATGAGGTAGCATAAAAGCAATGATCCAGTTCAGTAATACCAGTCAAATAGCAACATATGTGGTGGTTGCACTGACTAGGAAATTCTGCGCTGATACCGATGTTTAAACAACAATTTGGCACATTTTTTCTCATTTAGTTTTTCTTGTTTCCCCACGTTGGTTCCAGGAAATCAAAGAATTCCTAATTTTTAAAGACTTTTATCTCTTTAAACATTAAACCAGCATGAAACTGATGGGAGAAACAGGTTAAAACTGAGCCAATACCAATACATGGCTGATAAATTGGTGTATCAATCTCCCTATGTGTAGTTGCAACAACAACTACACATAGGACTGTGTGTTACATAGGATATAATAACACAAAATGTCTACTATGCTATAAAAATGTGGTCAATTAGAGAGGTCGAAAAGTTTAATAATAAAAAAAAAAAAGCACTCAGAGCACATGTTTGTATACTTTTTTTCGTCCATGCTGTAAAGAGCAGAAGTTAGGAGCGAGTCAAGACTTCCTGAAACTCAGGGCAAAAGAGCTCTCCATGAATCCTAACAGTGGGTTCCTACATGGAAGCCTTGCTGCCCACATCCATCAGTTCACAAACTATATCAGGAACAAATAGCTGCTTATTGTTATTCCACAATAATTAAAATCAGTAAAAAACAATTTACACCTAGATTTCATGAACTTTGCCTCAAGTGAACACATTTATTTTATTTGACCAATACTCATGAAGTAATGCTCATCTTTCAGTCTGACTTCATCAGGGAGAGCTCCAGAACAATGCAGTAATGCCTCCAAATGCAACAAGCATTGCCTGTGTAGGAGTCATGCCAAATAAACCCTTTATGGATCCAATAAAGCTTGAGGAGGTGTGCCTCCTCACAATGTTTTTTCTCATTGTTCTGTGGTTTGGTCTTTTTTGGTTGCTTTGTGTGCATAACTATGACCACCTCTTCCTCACGCTTGCTGTCAAACTGCTGGAAAAGTCAGCTTGGGTGTGTCATGCTCTCCCTCTCTCTATCGTTCCTTCTTTTTTTGGTAGCCTCTCCCTCATTTGTTTGTGCTTGTTTCTAAGGTTTTCTTTGCATGTGTGTGAGCAAACATACCGTATGAAGCTGGTCTTGCCAGTAGAATACTGTCCCACCAGTAAGACCATGGGCTTGTTGTCAAAGTCAGCATCCTCCAGTGCCGGAGAGTGGAACTCGTGAAACTTGTAGCTCTCCTCCAGTGGCAGGAGCTTGGTTTTATAGAGTTTCTTCAATCCTTCACTGACTGTCTGAAAGACTTCCGGCTCCTTCTTCCTCCTATCATCGGTTCCAAGCCAGCTGAACATCGCTGCTGGTTACTTATATTTAGACTTAGTAATGCTCCAAATAGGTAATGATAATCAAAAATGCTAATTATTGATCAGCTAGAAATCTATGCCAGCTTACTCTGTTTGTCACTGGCCTGAAAGGCTACTAAATGTGTCCTCAATGTATTTTAAGTGAAATATTCCAAAATATTCCAAAATTAATGATCTATATAAAATAAATGATCTATAACGAAAACAGGACCTAAGTTAAACCAATAAGCAAATTTACACTCAAGAAAATGTTTTAATAAGGCCTGCATAAATATATAGATATTTTGTTTGTCCTGAAATATATTTTAAACACACAATACAGGACTATTAGTGTCCAATGGTTAACGTTAGTCACTATCCTACTGCACTAAATGGGTGGTGACACTTGTGGTTTTTGATGATATAGTAAGCCAATTTTGATTATTTATAGGCTTTACACTGTGGTGATATGTACAACGTAAAAACAAACAAAACAAAAACAATCCTAAAAACAAAGCGCTCCGTAAATCTATCAGAATTTAAACCTGATCATTCAAATGCACTCTCATCATCTCGGGTCCATCGGTCCTCCCAGTCCAGTCCAGGCCACCTCTGCTGCAGAGCCTGTTTATGTTTACCCCCAGTCTACCTCAGTAAACAAACGCTGCCGAGAAAAGCCTAAATCATTCTGCTCTGACTCAACATCACATTACAGCTATTCAATTTCGTCCGAGGGCTAGCAGAGGAATCCCAGAAATGATGCACCGACAGGCTGTCAGGAGAGCAAGCGCCGTTATTGTTCTGCCGCTCCCGCTCTTCTGCTCAAAAACAAAAAGGAAAAAACAACACAACAACCAGAGCAAACAATCTTCAGGGACAAAGATTTCTGTCGTTTTCGAGTTAAAACTAAGAGCAGACTGTCTTGCTAGCACTACTGGTTATTTCCTATAACAGCACGGGCTGAAAGTAGCAGCAGCTGATGTCCTGCAGCTCTATTTAAATGCCGAGTCGGAGGAAACCCGAGACCGCCGGAAGTGCCCAACGGCTGGCAGCCCGACCCACCGTGGACCCGCCCAGTGATGAGAGAGCTGGAGGTGAAGCCGGCCCGGACGACGCCATGTTGGATGAGACGAGACAGGGGAGCTACAATTCAAACACATCGCGCCACCTAAAGGTTAATAAAATAACTTGAAATAGTTGAACACGTATACCTTTTATCTTTTATTTATTTATTTATTTATTTATTTTACTTCTTTTAATTATTGTACTAGAGTAACTTGTACCAGAGTAATTATAGTTTTGTATTTTCTAATTAGTTGGTATTTTATTGTTATTATTATTTTGACACTTTGTTTGACTATTTAGTTCAGATAGTTTCCATATTGGATTTCCCATTTTCAGTTTAGTTTTCATTGTTTGAAAATGTTTCGTTTTAGTTTAGTTAGTTTTTATTCAGAGTAAGTTCTAGTCTTTTTAGTTATTACTGCATGGAGGCCATATGTCAGACGTAAGATATCCTAAGAATCCTTTTAAAACGGTTGACGCAAACTCTTGTAGACATCCAAAGTCTAGGATATTTCCACTATATTTTTATTTTATTTTATTTAGGTATCTAAATTCACGTAAAGTAAACCTGTAGGGGTTTTTTTGGGGGGGGGGGCGGATGTTAACAACTTTTTTACACTTAGTGTTTAGTTCAGTTTTAGTTAACTATAATAACCTTGACTCATACACTTACAAATATTTTCAATTGTCTGGTTTGTATTTAACCTGAATACATTCAAATACGTGCCTTCATTCTTCCAATCCAGAATCAGACATTTAATCAAGGCCCATTCTTAAAGTAATTAAACGTGTAAAAAATAAACTTTCACAGTCTATAAATTAGATAGAGAAGAAGAATTAGCACCATAAAGGTTTTCGAATCACGGCGGGTAGCAAAGGTAAAGCAAATATTTCACCATACAGGATTTTATTAACATGTGGAGAGACATACCCGACTAGTAAATGGAAGGTAGATAAAAGTATCAGCTGAGATGAGGATATTTGATATCCCAAAGCAAAATTGGTAATTTGAATCTTGAATTATAGCGTCTGTATGCATTATATAATATTTAAGCAAGACTTTCACCCACTTGTGTGGTTTAAAATAATATATTTGGCATTATTTGGCAAGGTTTAGATCTGTGGCTCCTGGTATTCCGATAGTTATTGCCAGATTTTATGGTGTTGAATATGTTAATTGTTTAAGCATACTCAGTGGATCAGGAAAACTTTGAGACGAGGGTATTTATTCCTTTGAATGTACTTATTTTAAGTTGTGAAGAAAGAAATTTCTCATATATATTTTAGACTGGGACCAAATGTACATAAGATGGAGAAGTAGTATAGCTGTAAAGACATTATTATGCAGAGTAAAATATTTGTATAGAAATTATAAGAAAGTATTTCAGCACGATCTCAATTGCAGTATCAATAAAATAGTTACATTTATGCTTTATTAATTATGCATGACCATCATTTATCTGTCTCACAGGGGTCCTTCTCATAAATACTCATCCCAGTTTTTTGTTCTCACCCTTATGTCATCTACAGTTTGACCAGAAGATGTCGCTATTGTCTCTACTTTCACTTTGGAGAGGCTCTAAGGCATGTGTCAGGAATAGAAACAAAAGTAAAACTATTTGATGTCTTTAAAAAAAAATGCGATATATATATATATATCGCATTTTTTAAATATTGTTGTAATTTTTTAATATTTTAATATTTAATGATTTTTTAATATTTTTATATACATATGTAATTTTTTTTAAATATAGGTTTAGCACGGGCCTGGGAGTTTGAGGGTCCTGCGCAGTATCTTTACTTCTCCTAGGAATGCGCCCTTTTTCACAGAGATCTTGGATATCGTGGGATCTACTGAAGCTACTCGTCCAGTTTCCTTGCCTTGCCAGTTGTCTTCACTGTCTCATGTTTCTTCTTCCTGATCTTCCTATCACTTATATATACAGGAACAACAACTAAGTGCAGAAGTGAATGAAAGAACTTAATTTTCTCAAATCAGGACAAACGGTCCAAAGAGTGGTAAATGTTTTTAGGCGGTGAGTGTAAAGACAAGGCACTAGGTACAATCACCACTTGCTTCCTTTATGCTTTATTGTATTAACAATCATCCTTTTATCTTCTTCAAAGCTACATATTTTACACATTCATCTCATATTGTGACACCTGGCACAAAATTTAAGTTATAAGCATCCTAAATCTAAACCACATTACCATATATAAAAATTGTGATTTCAGGGTAAACCTGTAATTACATAGTTCAAATTAAACCAGTTTTTACGTGGTTTAATAAAAATTAAACCATGTAAAAACTGTCACAGTGGGTGCAGGAAAATGACTTGAATACGAGGACTCCAAAGAACTTAAACAAACTTAGTAATCAAATGACTACCCTTTAATTTAGGCTGGGTGCCAAAGTCTGTTGAACAAAGCAAGTATCCAGTGACAGAACACACAAGGGAAGGTAAACAGATATTCAAAGAACTAAAGAAAAGCATATTGTTGTGAAATTATACCTGGGTAATCAGAGTGAAGCGCAGAGAAAAAATCAGAATACACTGAATAAACAATCATATAATGACACTATACAACAAAATAATACATTACATATTTTTGTTTTTTATTTTTATTTTATTTTATCCCTAAAAACAATGAAAGTCATGCTGTGAAATAACACAATGGCAGTGCTAAAAAATTTTTAAAAAGAAACCAATTACTGTACTTTATTCAAACTGTATAAATATAATTTTGCTAAAGCACTTTAATGACACTAAAACTCATCCCACAGGCTGTTTTTGCGAGGCCTGCAGTACTTGTTCGCTTGGCTCATGTATTAAAACAGAGACATCTATGTTGATTTATCAATTCAATCTTTTTATCTACATTTTATATAATATAATCATTATATAATCTAATATATATATATATAATAATAATAATAATAATAATATAATATATATTATATTATATTATATATTATCAGATAGCAAAAATGGCTTTCATAAACACCTAGAATAATAAGTAATGAACAATAAATACATACATTTCTCCTTCTTTGCAAGATACTAAGTTACTTTGCATAGGATAAAGTAATTAATTACAGGTACTATTAGCATCACTTTTTGGGGAACAGTTCTTCACACATATATATATGAAAACACATTCTCGTGACCCCAAAGTGCCACTGCACTGAAAATTGTTTGGCAAACTTTACTGACAACAATGTATATGTGAGTTACACGTAATATGGCAGTTTATTCTGAGAACAGCTACTACATAATGAATATAATCTGTAAGGATATGAGTGTTTAAAAATAGTTCCCAAATGCTCTATAGACATTTAAGTTTCTTGCAGACTGATTAATGTATCTAGGAGGATTTGGGGAACAGACATCCATACGTACACAAACTTTGAGTGGGCCAGATAGAAATATTTGTCTAACCATACATCAAAATTGTGTTATATTATGTGCATTTAAGAACAGATACTTTGGTGCCAATTCTGTCTATTTGCATAGCTGCATCTATGCAAATTAAAATGAATTAAAAGCTTGCACAAACCTGTTTCCTGCGTATAAACAAACTGTTAACAGGAGGATTACAAGCTAAGAACAACAGCTTAGAACAGAAGAACAGCGTGCCTGATCTCAGCATTCTTTGATTTCTGAAAGTGTTCCTGAGTCTTTGACAGTATCATGCCTTTATTTAAAATGTGGTGCTACCACAGGGCCCAGAGATCAAAGTCATCCAATATTGATTTTTGTTCTTGTCCCTTGTGCACAGAGGCTTCTCTAGATTCTCAGAAAATCTTGATAATATTGTACTGTGTTATGTACTATAGATAAAGTCTTCATAATTACATATTGAGAAACGTCATTCTAAAAGTATTCCACTATTTCTAGATGTAGTTTTTTGGGTGAACCCATGCTCACCTTCTGAGAATCTCTGCCTCTTTAAGATGCTCCTTTCACACTCTACAACAAGTCAGTAACATGATAAAGTAACATAATTAGTTACAGAATGCTCCTCCAAATATTTCTTTTTAGTACCACTTACCTTTCCAGCTTTTTGCTGCCCCCCCCCCATCCAAACGTTGAGATGTGTTGCTGCCATCTAATTTAAAACAAGCCAATAGTTTTCATGAAACAGTAAAATGCCTCAGTTTAAATATTTGATATGCTCGCTGTGTTCGATTGTGAGTAAAATATGGGTTTATGACATTTGCATTGTACACAGTGTCCTAATGCCTTCTTAATATACAAGGGTTTAACTGGACAACAAACTGTATAAAGCTAAAAAACAACATGGCTATCACAATTTTAAATGAACGGTTAACCAGAGTTCATACATCAACCTGAGTTCTGTAAATGCATGAACCTGAAACAACCTGTTTTAGATGTTATCAGTCTGCTGAATGGACGTTAGAAGTGGGTGTCAGAAACTAAATGTACCTGTTTCCCCTTTGTGTTGTTTTAGTAACACAAAGGTTAAGTTTCTACAGGAAGAAATAATTTATTCTCAGAAAGTCCCATCCAGATACAAAGAGATGGTATGAGTCAGACGTTACAAATTAACATATTTTGGACAGTTACAACTTCATGCAGGAACAGCACGGGCACAGAAAGAGGAACATCGCTAACACAGACCACACTGATTTCCTTCATAAAAGTCAAAACAAAGTATAATTTGTGCACAAATGTTCAGAAGTGCCAGTGAAAGCCTTTTGTGTACTTTGTAATGATCACATATTTTATATGCTATTTTAAGCGTGTCGTTGGTGTTGGAATGCAGGACTCATGGTAGCAAACAAGTCTGACAAGTTCTAAATGACAAAGTGTAAAATATGTTTATGGATGTCTCAGCTCAGAACAGAAACAGCAAAATTGGAGAAAAACAAGGAAAAAACTATAATGTTGTTAATACTGCAGATGAGAATACATTTGCAAGGTTCAGAGAAGTGACAAAAGATGGCATAATCAGATTTTTCAGATTGAACCAGTTTTTTACAAAGGCACAAAGATAGTGGGCACATACTGCAGATCATACAACGCATTATGAATCAGAGATGCTGTACATTAAATAAAGCAATAAAGAGTAAAGTGCTATACTCTTGCCATGATCATGTACAGATACACAGGCACACTCCTCATTCCACTTAACATCATCATTTCCAGTTACAGAACAGATACTGCTGTTACTGGCAGGTAAAACGAGGGATTCGTTTCACTGCGATTCCACAAACACAACAGCAAAAGGTGTATAATCCAGAGTGTTTAAATAAAAGCAGGTTGAATGCTTTACCTGGAACAGCACGATGGACAAGCTGATAAAAAACCAAAACTGCCCCCTGTAATTCAACCTTTATAAGTAAACACGGACATGTACGGTCATGCAACATCTACCGTGCACTGCGATCATAGACTTAAAAGAAAACACCGGTGTAAAGTTTCCTATATAGGATTTTGTTGTACTTTCTATTTTAAAGAACAAAAAACAAAAAAAACAATACATCTGATTATCTTAGAGAGATATGTCAGACACCAGTCCAGAATGAAGTGTAGTTTCTTTGTTATGATCATATGTTGTATTATCCTCTTTCACTATCAGACAGCTACATTAGGAAAAATACAGATTAAAAACAAAAGAAATTACATTTAAAAAAATATACAGTGTATATTGTAATTAAGATAAATACATATTTCCTTCAAAGTTCATCATAGTATGATTTCTTCATGTGTATATCAGTAGATTTTCAGCTATAACGGTAACCCTACTAAGTGAGTACTAAGTGATCCTAAAACTCTGCTTTTATCACACACTGTATGCATTTTAATAGAGCTGAGAAACTGTATACTGGCCATGTTTCATGGATTATCTTTCAATAACAGGGTTAGTGCTTTTTACTGATGAATATCATCTACTGATCCATGGGGATCCCAACAAAGTCCCATTTGTTGAAAACCTTCGCCACCTCACTCCCTGTTTCCACCTGTCGTTTTCTAACTCTTTCTATTCCTCTTCGTCACTTGCTTGGCTGACAGAAACATTATCTAGCCTCAACCTAGCTCTCGCCACATACTCCTCTTCACTCAATCTTCTACCTCTCCCTGAAAGTAGAGGTACATCCAGTCCTCTTTCATGATTGACACTAAAGTCATCTAGCGTGATATCAGATTGGTCCGAGTGGGAGGCAGACATGTTTGGAATGTTCTGTGGGGCATAAGCAGACATTAAAGGCTCATTTTCACAGTTATTTCCTTCCTCCACACCTCTGTTTGCCACTCCCTCCCTATCTGTGCTCCAGATCACCTCTCCACACAGCTCTTCTCCCCTTTCTACTTCCTTGATTGTTTGTGGATTTAACCGAATGCTTAATAGTAAACTTCTAATCGCTCCATCCTCCTTTGATCTCTGAAAAGACTGTAAACCTGCAAACGACCGGCCCTGCATCTGCATGGGGGTTGGTCTGCATGTCCAAGAAGTGTTAGCCTGAGGCGCGTAAGCTCCACCAGAGTTAACGCTCTCAACTCTCCGGTCTCCATCATCTTGATTCCCTCCCCTTGCTTCCTCTTCTCCTTCAACAGTGATTTGAGGAGCCATGCTGATACCCCCGTAGTCAACAGACAAATCATCCAAGGGTTCCTCGGGCTCTAAGGGAGCCTCATGCCTTTGGGGGGAGTACCTGGGTGGGGGATCCACAACTTTTAGAGAGGCGAGGAGGTGTTTAGGGTTTAATATTGTGCAGTCTCCTGGTGGCTCAGGGCTGAGGCGGCTCACTAAGAGGAGGTTGGAATTCTCAGGAGGGAACACAAGAGGAAGCTTGTAAAAAGTAGATGCGTTCTGGAAATTGGAGGGGAAGGAAAAAGGTATGAAATGTTTGATAATCTGCCTTTGAAACACTGCTGAAACATTATTTATGTGAATTTCAAACAATAGTCTCAGTTTGCAGCTATAATTATGTCACTGGGTCCCTACAGTGAATTGTTAAATTCATATTTAACAAAAAAAAAAAAAAAAAAAAAACCACACCACCCACCCAATCTAACCTACATTAATTAAATTAAGTTCAGGTTAGGTATTGCATTGCCAGTATGTTTATATGCATTTCAATTACCAGTATATTTGGACTGCGCTGGTCTTTCCCAGACAGGTAGCGATGGAAAAGGTAGCCAGCTGCAATGATCATACCAATGCACAAAGCTGGAACAACAATACCCACAATCACACTTTGCAGCTGCTCAATCACAGGGTCTATAGAAGAAGAAAGAAAAAAAAAAAAAAAGGTGAAGTCAGTAAAAATATTTATTCATCCAGCTTCTGATGACATTTTTGGGCTTGTCATTTGAAAAGAAAATAAATCTAAAATCTGAACCATTTCCTTGTCCGACATATTTGGCTCACACAAGGAAGTACAATACACCTGCCGCACAAACACTAATTGCTCTTCAGCTTTGATAACACATTTATTGACATTCCTTTCTACATTTCAAACAGGGCTCCGGATATTCTCATTTACAGACACGGTCACGCAATGGAGTTGTACCTTGAGGTGTGGTTATGCAGAGCCATGCAGAGGACTGGCAGTGGATTGGCATCGTTGGGAATTTCGACTGTGCAGAAAAGCAGTATTCCATGTTGTACTTCATCAGGCGGTATCTGTGCACGCTGCCAACAACTGGGAAATGGTGCTAAAAACCAACAAGTCGACAGATTAGGCAGTGCTAGAGAGTGGAAAAGAATTTTGTAAAAAATTGCTGCACAAAAACCAAAAAGTTTATGCTTTGTGGGTGTAGGTTAGTTTGTCGTCATAGCTAAGCAATTAAAAAAAAACTACCAAAAAAATGAAGGTGTAGTAGGTGACTCAGTGCTCTACAAGGAAGTTTTCAATGTAATGTCTAGCATGAATCTTTTTATTTGTGCCTGACAATCCTGTTTTTAAATGAAAGCAATTCAGGGCAGCAACGTCAGATAGAGATTATATCACCACGTCCTAGAATTTTAAAACTTTTCTTAGTATGGGCAGTCAATCTATAGTAGTCATATATACTTCTACTTGATTTATACCTACCGTGTGGTTCAGATGGGTGTTGTGAACAGAAAGGTTGTAAATCATTTCGGGGTAGAGTGTCGTCATGGAAAGCGCTGGGGTGTGGTTGTTTGATGGATACCTCATCGGTCCCTTTATAGTGATGATGGCACTGGTGTTTTCAATTTCCACCGAAAGCAGTGGGGGCCCCAAAGTAGCTACAAGGTTGGACAAACCTTTGTTGTTTAATGTGTAAACATGTTAAATATGCTGTAATGCTTTTGTTTCTTTAACTTACTTTCTGTCTTTGGATCGAATCTCCTGGGTGTGAAAGCCCATTTGGAAGACACTCCCCTCTCCACAGCACGAACTTTGGCAAAGTAACCCTCATCCGCAGCCCACATTTCACTGGTCAGATCACACCACGTCCGCACTATTTCTGTACAGTGCTGCACTGCCTTCCAGTTCACCCGTTTTCCCTTCTTACCTTGAATTCTGTCTCCATAGCTGGCAAAGACAAAGACCCACACACTCAGAGGTGAACTTTTGCACAGGTTGAGCAGAGTTTGCTTAAAGTCACAGTCAGTAAAGAAAATGAACTTAAACAAAGCAGACCGATTTTGAGATCTTGTTGCATTTTATTTCTTTTAGCCTTGCTGGAACTTTTTTTTTTTGCCAATAAATCCCTTTGGGACTGCATCCAGGCTAGTTCTTGGGAACTATGAATTTTTATTTAAATTCTAAAACATTTACTCACATGGCATATTGCACTGTGTAGAGCGTTTCATCTGCATGATTGCCTTTTCCTGGAAACCACTGCAGCACGTTCCTCAGATTTACAGAAGAGAAGGTGACATTGATGGGGCTGGGGACAGGCTGGGAGACTGAGGGGAGCGAGACAAGAGGTGAGGTGCCTGTCATCAGAATATACACCAGCTTCTAGTTGTCCTGACTGACCTTTAAACTTCTCCTGTGTTTAATGGTACTATTAAACTAGTTGTCCACATATAACCGTAAGGTGTGAGCTGTCACTATGATTCACTGCCTTTCAGACTTTGTTCCACCTCACACAGTACACTCGGCTCCTTATAAATCATTTCAAGTAGGCAAACACCATAAAAGTGTTTGATCAAAGATTCTCTATGGGAAGATTATCCAGACTACATTTTCTGTTTGCAATTTGATCAAAGAATGCCTCTCATGCTTTGATCTCCCGGGTGAGAAACCCGAGTCTGTAAAGTGACTTTACACTTAAAATAGAGCTCCATGCACTAATACATTTTGTGTGTTAACAAAACCACATGCGTTTATAGCTCGAACAGCCGCTTTCTGTACTTAATGTGGACGAACTAAATTACAATGTGTTAATGCTTTTAGAAGTTCCCAGTTTCATTGCAGATTTCTTTAATGATCTCATCGTTGGCTACTGTTGTAGCATAAAAGTCAGTCCGCTTGAATTGAATAAACGCCATAAAACTAACCGCACAAAATGGAAACAGTGGAAACAAAGAAACACAGCATCCACAAAGTAACAACAAAGAAAACAGATATTAGCACTTAAATGCAGACCTACCTGTGGAGTGAAAGCTATAAAAAATGAAAAATGTGAATATAGCCAACATCTTTGTACGGAGTCGTCATGTTTTCACAAAAACAAAAAAGCAAATACTTCCAGTCCTCTCGGCAGGTTCCCCCCAGCGCCTCCTCATAGTACACCTGCTCGCAGTTCTCTCGATTAAAGGAAATTAAAACCACGCACTCAAGGTTAAAGTGAAAGAATGTAGCTAAAGTAGGAAGAGTTACATGAAACTGCCACCCAATGAAACCCCGTGGACTGCAGTTAAAGGAATCCCTGCGACCTGACAGGTTTCCGTGTTTCTTATGGGAGAAGGAATGTGACCTTACTCGTTTGTGAACAGTTCACCTGTCAGCCGCGCGCGCGGGTGTGGGCGTGTCCGCGTCCATTGAGGTAATAGGCTACAAAAATCTAAGCTTAAGTACAAGTACTTAGTAAACAATCAGATCCACTCCAATATGTGAGAAGAAAAATACATTATACGTGACTCATTTCCAAATAAATCCGTGAGCTGTGTTTAGTTTTGCTGTGGTGTGGCGTGTGGAGGCTGTTAAGTGGAAACAGGTACAGTTTCCTTAAGATGCTCCTGGGGTGTTTATCCGGATAGCAGCCTGGGTAATAAGGTGCACCATGTTATTTCCTTAGTCCCTTTCCCCCCAGCTAATATCCTCTCTCTCTCTAAATACACTGTCAAATGAGATTAGATATTAAAAATTAATATTGACCCTACTGAGTTAAACCTGGGTAACCCATTTGCAAAGAGAAAGCTGTTTTGTTTAAAGCGTAAACATTTACTCTTACTCTTCTTCATCACACCACAATTATTCCACCACGAACCTCACGAAAGCTATAAACAAAACATGGAAAAATCAATTAGCAAATATCGAGAAGAACAGCAGGTGCTCAAACATCGTCCATTGTGACATCTGGTGGCCACAGATCTGTCTTAGTGAAGGGACAGACTTTTGAATACAGATTTTAAACTCTCAAAAATGCGAGCGTTGTGAGAAATATTTGAAAAAAATAATATTATTAATGTGTAACTTTATTATTTGCAAATGACTGAGGTATGAGAATTACAATTTATAATAATAATTAAGCAAAGAAACAATGGAGCGGAACTGTTCCGCTTGTGTTTCCGTTGCATGCCCGGATTGTTTTTACCATCGCGCTTCTCCTGCGGCGGCTTTCATTCTGCTTCCTTTTAGCATTTAGCTTGTTGGGGTTATCGTCTGTGCTCCCGTAGAGGAGTGACGGGTTTGAATTCTGGGATGGTTCGTTGAATAATTGTCTTTTGGTTGCAAACATGGCGCTTTCGATGGAAACGCAGCTTCAGAGCATCTTTGAAGATGTTGTGGTAACTTGCATCTTTGTTGACTGAGTGGCAGCCAAGCTAACATTAGTTAGCATTTCAGATAACTGTAGTAGTATTTTCTATTTACTGAACTTACTTTGGTTTGCAAATATAACCAGATGGTGTTTTTACTATATGTCTCCAGCTCGCTAACATAAGAATTAACAGCTAAGGGTGCACCGTTAATATCACAAGTCTTCACTTACGTTAATGCGTTTTTATTTTCTCCTTTTTTTTCTTAGAAAACTGAGATGATAGAAGAGGCCTTTGCTGGGTAAGGCTGCTCTGAATTCATGTTAATAACCCCCGATATTTTGCAATTGCATTGTTATTAGCTTAGGTGTAATGTAGGGCTGCCACAAACGATTATTTTGATAGTCAACTAGTCACCGATTATTTTTGCGATTAGTCGACTAATCAGATCATGCATCCATTGAACGTAAAACGTACAGTTTATTGCACCAGCACATGTCTGCTCTTATATAACTATCATTAGCTTACAGCTTGAAGTGTTTAAGGTGCTAACTAAAAATAAAGACAAGAGGATAGTTTATTAAATTTAAATGAAATTTGCAGATTGTTTCGGTGGAGTTTAATAAACGCAGCCGTCTGCTCCTTGCTATCTAAAATATAACAGGACACCGGAGTATATTCTCGAGCATCTCACACTTCTGATAATCAGTTGTCTGCTTGACGTTTATTCAGCTGTGTAAAAACTATAACTTTAATCTCAGCCAAACCGATTTACTCAGGAACAAATAAAATACTGAAAAAAGCCAAACAATATCATTTTTAAGTTATCTAAGTGACTTGTACATCATGTTTAACCTGAGTAGCGAAAGACGGCGGTGGGTTTGAAAACGATTTGCCGGGAGTCCGGTGTTCTCACCGGCTCTAGTGAGCCTTGAACCCCGGCTAGGTATCGAGCTAATGGGTAACAGACGTCTCCGAAAACGTCGGAGCGCTTTTGAAAATATGTGGTGTCTTGATAAACTGAGCAGATATTTGAAGTTTACACAGCTACATTTTCGCCTGAAAATATATTAAACGTTTATTTCGTGACCCAGAAAGAATAATAAGAGTAACATTAAAGCTAACTAGCTGCCGCCATTGTTGGAAACTGAGCAGGGCCGCGCTATGAATTCTGGGACACAGCTTCTTCTTCTTCGGGGTTTAACGGCAGCTGGCATCCTTGTACATGCAGTGCTGCCATCTTCTGTTTCAGTCCGTTATTACACTCTTAAATCCTACTACTTATTCCTGCGTCTTTTGGGATCTTACAAAGCTTCAAACGACGCGTTGACTATTAAATTAGTCGTCGACGATTTTGATAGTCGACATAATCGTGACTAGTCGACTAATCGTGGCAGCCCTAGTGTAATGTTAAGTTACTGCACACTGGTAGTGCTGCTGGATGTTATAGTTATAGTTTTTACACAGCTGAATAAACGTCAAGCAGACAACTGATTATCAGAAGTGTTTTAGCAGTAAGACTCACAGGCCACTTTGTTAGGTGCTGGAAACATTTCTCAGAGATTTTGGTCCATATTGACATGACAGCATCACACAGTTGCGACACAGATTTGTCGGCTGCTCCATCCATGTCGTCAATCTCCTGTTTCACCACACCCCAAAGGTGTTCTGCTGGATTGACATCTGGTGACTGTGGAGATCATTTGAGTACGTTGAACTCATTGTCATGTTCAAGAAACTAGTTTGATGTAATTTGAATTTTAAGACATGCTGTGTTATCCTGCTTTGCCTCAGTTGCCTGTTCTTAGCTTACATTGCCGGCATCCATTATGTTCCTCAGCCGCTGTAGTCCATCTGCCTCTGGGTTTAACATGTTGTGTTCAGAGAGGCTCTTCTGAATAGGGGGGTTGTGTTTATTGGAGTTGCTTTTTCGCTCCCATCACCTCGAAGCAATCTGGCCATTGTCCTATGACTTCAACAAGGCATTTTCCCCCTGAGAACTGCTGCTTGTTGCCTTTTTTTCTCTTTTCTGGACCATTCTCTGAAAACCTTAGAGATGTATATGTGGGGAAAATCCCAGCAGATCATCAGTTTCTGAAATAATCAGATCAACCTGTTTAGCACCAACAACCATGCCATGTTCAAAGTCCCTTAAATCGCCTTTCTTCCCCATTCTGATGCTCAGCTTGAACTTAACTAGGTCTTCTTGACCATGTCCACATGCCTAAAGGCAGTTAGGTGATGTCGTGTGATCGATTGATTAGATAACTGTATTGAAAAGATGTGGCTAACAAGAGTGGCTGATGTGTGTATATTAAAATGTACGGAGCAAAATTAAATGCTAAAATTAAGAAGTGTGTTTTTAGGATGTTTATGGACACTCCAGAAGATGAGAGGACTAAGCTGATCAGTTGTCTTGGAGCCTTCAGACAGTACTGGGGAACCCTGCCACAGGTTTTTACACACACACATACACTCCCACTTGCTCACACTTACATGGCTGAGATTTTTCAGTTGCTCCAACGTCTTTCTGCAGGAGTCTCATGAACAGTGTGTGCAATGGATTGTGCGCTTTATACACAGTCAGCACAGCCCCAAGAGGATCTCCTTCCTCTACGACTGTCTGGCAATGGCTGTGGAGACCAGTCTATTACCACCCAGGTACACAGAGACATATAGTGTGAGATTATTTGACACCTAAAGAAGTAAAATGGGTTCAAAGAATGATTTATAATATTTCCATATATTAATTTATTATATTTAATTTATCTGTTTTATGACATCCCAATATAATCTGTTATTTGTCTATCTCATTAATCTTCGTGTCTTTAGGATGGTGTGCGTGGCCTTAATAAGCTCAGACAGTTTGGAGTGGGAGAGGACACAGTTGTGGGCATTAACTTTCAAGCTGATCCGCAAGATCATCGGGGGAGTGGACTACAAGGTCTCTGACACAAAACTTCTCGCACGCAGACACATCTGGATTGATTCTTCCAAACTCGCGGCCGTGTTTGTGCTTTTTTGTTTTGATTTTCAATGGTTATATTTTTGTTGACTGCTGTTAAACAGGGATCTCTGGCTTTTAGAAGAATATGTGTAATACATTTGAAAGTCGTTTTAAGCTTTCCACGTGAGACACTTGTTCATGAATTCTTTTATACTTGTTGTGTCAGGGTGTTCGGGACTTGTTGAAAGCTGTGCTGGATAAAATTCAAACCATTCCTACCACTGTCAGCTCAGCTATAGTCCAGCAGCTTTTGGCTGCCAGAGAGGTACCCATTTTTAAACCTTTAAAATTAATCATATGTCATTTTTGATGGTTTATTTGAATACTTTTTATGTTTACTTATCTTTACGCATGTTGCAGGTGGTAGAATATATCCTGGACAGAAACGCCTGTCTCCTTCCAGCCTACTTTGCTATCACAGAAATCAGAAAACTGTATCCAGAGGGGCAGCTCTCACACTGGGTGAGTGTTTGTGTAGCTATGTGTAACATTATATGTAACACTATATTCAGTGTTTTTTTGTGAATTCCTTATCATGTCTGTGCATCTCATTTTCAGCTTTTGGGCAGTTTGATATCAGACTTTGTGGATAGTTTTAGACCCACAGCCCGGATCAACTCTATCTGTGGTAAGAGGAACTGGTTGCTTCCCCTTTTATGGATTCCTGGAGGTTTAAATAAGCCGCTTATCATTTGAAGTGTTATTTATATTGTTATTAGGACAGTCACTAGAAAGTGAATGAAAACTAAAAAGACAGTTTGTAGTTATTTCTCTCATGTAGTCAATCTGGTATGTACAATCATTTGTTGCGTCCGTGTGTCCTCACAGGACGATGCAGTCTGTTACCAGTGGTGAATAACAGCGGTGCTATCTGTAATTCCTGGAAATTAGACCCCAGCACTCTCCGCTTCCCTCTGAGAGGCATGCTGCCGTTTGACAAGGTAACCAACGCGCTGGACTTATACACCACACACACCTTTAGACGTACAGAAGTTTGATCATGATTTGTGTGTTATCGTATAGGACCTCTTTGAGCCACAGACAGGGTTGCTACGCTACGTGCTAGAACAGCCTTATTCAAGAGAGATGGTGTGCAACATGTTGGGGCTCAACAAGCAGGTAAAACAACCTCATCTTCTTTTGTATTTGTCCCTTTGCCTCCATACCAGGCCCTCCAAATGCCCCCACATTTCCTGCCCCCGTTATTTTCATCTTACCATCTTTTATCTGCTCCTGCTCTTGCTGTTTTCCTTATCCTCCATGATCTTTTCTTTGCGTTGTAATTCGGCACGGGTTCTTCACTTTTCTTTGCCACCCTCCTTAAATCCTTCTCCCCTCACACCTCTCTTTTACCTTGTTTCCCTTGTAGTCCTTATAACACACCTATATAAGAACAAATGTAAAGCAACGCTGTGAGCTTGGCCCATAATGCACTGGTGTCAGTTTGCCCTGTTGGGTTCATGCAGTTTCAGCTCAGCCCAGTTCACTTAGCACAACCATCTACACAGTGTGGCAAGCTGTCATTGAGTCCAGACAGTTTGGCATTAACACAAATATTTCTGTGTAGATTCTCAGTTATCCAGGTCATGGTAATATAAGGAGCTTAAAAAGAAAAGCAGCTGGACTTCTTTCAGTTTCTTGAAGAAGAAGCTTCTTCAAGAAACTTAAAGAAGTCCAGCTGCTTTTCTTCCAAGCTCCTTGGATCGTTAACACAAAGCTATAATCAATGCTGTATATGGATTTTTCTTTATATTTTGACTCAGAGTAAATGACCCAGAATCTGGTTTATATATCTGAATTGGCTGAGTTGACGCTAACTGTGCTGAACAGACAGTAAACAACCTAGCTACCTTAGTCACCACTTTCTTTTCTGTCTCTCCTTCCCCCGCCCCCCCTCCTCTCTCCGTTTCATCCTCTTTCTTTGTTTCTCTTCCTTTTCTCTCTCTTTTGTCCTCTGGCTGTGTGTTGTATTTGTCTGTCTCTCTGCCATGCGCTCTCTAGACTCTGAACATTGCCCAGGTATGTCCTCTTCCTGGTTGCCTGACCGACCCAACTAACCAGCTCATTGGACGCTTAGCTTTTTTTTTAGGCACACTGACGACCTAAAACTGGGAAACTGGAGAAATGAAGAAAACTTGAAGTGGGGAAAAAAGAGAAACATTACAGAGCTTGAGATGGACACAGCAGGGCTCCATAAATGGTAGACTGGTGTGGTTAAATAAATATTTGACAGGTGTACTGTTAGGGAGATATTAAAGATTACCAGAAAAAGCAGTTAGTTTAATGGGAAGCCAGGGAGACTTTGAATCATTAACTGCACATGACTTGTTCAATTAACAGGTCGCTGTGTACATTTTTCAATAATGCCTGTTTGCTTTGCCTCACACCTTATCTCTGCGTTCAGTGCTACAGAATAAGAACAGTAGCCATAAAATATATTAATGATTTGTTTGTTTTTTGTATCCTCCTTGATATTTTCTGTTAATATTCATTATATATGATCTTGGCAAAAAAAAAAAAGAAGCACTTCCCCTTGATTATAATTATTTAGGCTTAG